>NC_023169.2:8907838-9210868 GCF_000231095.2 Oryza brachyantha | reverse complement strand
GCCATCCCCACCAGCGCCCGGCCATCCACACCAGTGAGTAATGCCGTCGCTACGCCATCCCATGTGAATCTGACCATTTCATCTGAACTACCAACAATATTAGTGCCGGCAGATTCACGTGAACTACCAACAAATCTGCCATCTACTTGCTTCTCTGTAAATTATTGCACTGACTTTCTATATTCCATTAGCTGATATGATATTTCATCCAAATACTCTAAATTGGAATGGAAATCGAAGAGAAAGAGTGGATTAACATAGCATTCAGCAGCTAACAGAAAAGCATCTATTCCAGCATTATGCCCCTCAACTATAGGTTCTTGTTGTGTGCATGGATTCAATGCTAAGCGCTGAAATTCTAGAGTTCTTGATTCAACAGTCCTGATAGGTCACCAGTTGTAGATAATCGGCATGTGGATCATATTAATAGAAAATTTACAGAAATAGCAGAGTTTTTGTTAATTAGTGCATTAACTTTCTGTATTCCATTAATATTGTTACCAATTTTCATAATATTGTTCTGTTAGGTGTTAGGTTTAAAATTAGCAAATTAGCGCCTGTATTTTTCAGAGTGCACTTCTTAACCAATCTTCAGAATATCCTTCACTTGTTGAGGAAAATCTATGAACTGAACATGGTAGGTAATAAAAAAGATTTGGCACTTTGCTATGCTTTTCAGAGTTGAGGTTTTTTAAACAATCTTATTTAAGTCCATGTCACTGTATACAACACCCATAAACATATAAAGGCATGAAAGTAGGTGAATATTATTATAATTTTCATGAAATATTGGCGAACAAGAGTAAAAAAGAATTACCTATCTATTTCCTTTGAAAGATTTTCTAACTTTGTCAATATTTGTTTGTTGTTGACATAAAGTGAAGGATATTTTGAAGTAGCTCCCACATGTTTGATTATTTACCCTTATTATTAAGGCCTTGAGAGAATTATGGAGAGCTTTGCAAAGGAGAGGTTAGCTTTCATGAAAACAGCTCTAACCAGAATAATAGATTTATGGTTCTTATCACTGTGATCAATCAAATAATCAGTGTATGCATATACATGCACCAAGGAAAAGCTTATCTGGGCTTTGTGCATCTTTTATGCAGTGATTGTTTTATACTTTATCTAAAAAAGGATAGCAATATCTTGCTAGAGTATTATGGACTTATCATTTAATTCTGTTGATTTGCAGTGGTGTAAAATTTATGTAGGTAGCAAAGACTTCTTTGGGTATTGACCATTCTGAAAACTTTAGGTTAGAGTTCATGTCGGAAAATTTATATTGGAACTACCTGCTGGGATGCTAGATGATGAAAAAGGCGATTTTGTCGACATCGCAGTCCGTAAACACAGTATCTTTGTTTTTTATTTTTCTAGCGATTATCTGATGTACGAATATGCTATCATAGGATAGGAAAGGACTATGGTTAGCACTCATCGTGTTTTGGCCTGGTTTGGTTCACAAACCATAATAATACTGCATATCACTCATTGCATCAGAAGTTTCACCAGAATTTGTAATATGTTGATTATTCAGTAGCGGCCTGTGACGAGCTTCTGATAACGATGCATTCGTTGCCGACAGGTTGAAGAAGAAACTGGTATTAAGCTAAACTTGGAGGACATGGTTGATCTTACTGCAGTACTGTACCCTGACACTGGATGCAGGATGCTTCCTTCACCTGTAAATGGCCAATACTACCCTACTCTGCTCAATATTTGGCATAACTTTTCTTCAAAAATGAATATCATTTGATTCTGTTGATTCACTGTGGTGTACAATTGCTTTAATATGCAAAAAATTCAGGTTTACTGAATTTGGAGGAACCATCCGTCAAAGACCAGTTGAAGAAATAAACTGTGTAGCATAGACTAATTGAAGATCTCGCATTTGGTGTTGCTCGCTTCTTACAGAAGGATGGTTCTTTTATCAACTACTACATGGTGTGACAGATAAAGACTTGTGTTTAGCTTCCCAAAGGCTGACACTAATTCTGGTTGTTTAATTGATTTTCAACTTTAAAAGTATCATGGAGGAACAAGTGGTTTTCATGATTTTGCATTAAAGCATGTTCTTTTATTATTATTAATGGATCAAATGGCCCTATCATTGATTCTTCGAGGGCAGGGATGTTACAAAGCTTATATGAATGATAACCCTATTGGATCAAAAGTTTGGTTAGAATGACACTTTTTCTATTTTGCTTACTTGCATGCAATTTACCAACATTTATATAACATGTGTTTTAAGTAGTACTACATATTCTTCTTTCTGAACTTTGTTCGGCGTAATAAATTAAAAATCGTTTATTTGTACCTACTGCAACTTTGTTTATGTTAGCTAAACACTTCCCTTGTGTATATACCATGAAATCCAATAATTTCTCAAATTATTGATGGACTTATAATGTTTGTCCAAAAGTTCACGTTAGTGACATACACAACCAATAGGATACAATGTACACAACATGTCTTAAATATATTTTTTTTTGCAAAAATGAAAAGCAATTATGTCAAAAAAATATGATGGTTACTACTGATTCATATATTCAACTGTAATCAGGTGCTGCAATTTACTATTGCAGCTAAATTATTTTATTTTGCAATCATAGCTAGCAAGATTATCTTTAGTAAGTAGTATATATTTATATTTAATAATGATTCATTATGATGGATTGCTCCTTTGTCTTTATATGTGCACTTATTTCTAAAGCTTATTTTTGGTTGCTATACTAGAAATGAAATTTGTACTTTGAGCTAACTATTTCCTTGTCAAATATAGTTTTGTTGCATGTCTTTGTATTTGCTAAGTAATCTTTGTTTCGGGCTTAAAATCACCAGATCTCAGAATCCAAAGGCAACTTGAATTCTACTATAGTTCATCCAGGGATCAAATTGCTTCCTGTAGTCTCCATGCGAGTATTGCTTGTTGAATGTTGTCTCTTTCTTTTTCTGTTATTAATGATTTGTCGATAGCAAAAATGATATTTCTGCAAAGTTGTTTCTTAAGAACAATTATGGCAGCTTTGCCAGCTTTGTATTGTAAAGGAGAGTGCATGTCTGAAATTTGAAGTGTCTTTGCTAAGTATATTCAGTACCTTTTCTAGTTTTCGTAGCATGTCTCATGTGGGTTGTGTGGTTGATCTTATCAGAGTTCTGTTCAGGGACCACAAACCTTATCTAATCATGAAGTATATATGGAGGGTCCTAATTTACAGAGGTGTTTAGTGAACTATCAAAATTGTCAGTAGTAGTAGGCAATTATATGTACTTTCTGTGGACTGAAAACTCGGGTATTTGCAGAAAATTTAGATGGTAATGCACGGGTGTGTCAAGGAAATCAATAAGGATTTTGGCCAAACCAAAAATGAAAATAGACCCAGCAGGAAAGAGCTCAAAGAATACTGTGTATAAGAATACTGTGTATAAAGATGTAGTCGACTGATAAATAATGACATGTACAAAATATCATTATAAATTATTTACATGCACGGTCAATGAACTATTTGGTTATCTTATTCTTCTTTTCATGCGTGCATGGAGAAACGATGAATTACAATTGCCTACTTTCAAGGTTAACATTAAAGCATTTCCTTTTATTATTTATAATAGTGTATAACATTTTAATTCGTAAATAAATATATGTGTAGGATGGCTATGGGCTGAGGAGACATTCATTGATACATCTATTGGCATGCCAAGAGAATGAGTGTGAAAGCAACATACTTTTTGGCGTACG
Organism: Oryza brachyantha; assembly: GCF_000231095.2. NCBI lineage: Eukaryota > Viridiplantae > Streptophyta > Magnoliopsida > Poales > Poaceae > Oryza > Oryza brachyantha. The sequence goes on along the minus strand of NC_023169.2, from coordinate 9,207,126 downwards.
AGATATCATTAAGTGTATTGCTAATGCTAAATGATAGATTTAATTAAATTGTCACATTGTATTAGTCATGGTGTTACCAAATGCTGATGTTTTTCTATATGGATACAGTCGCAATATAAAAATATTATAATTGATGGTACCAAGTTAAATATATATGTACAGATCATGCTATTTGTATTTTACATCACAATATTTGATATATAACTTGGACCGATTTTAAGTCTCATTGCACTTTGTATGATAATAATAAATTTAACAATTGATATAGTTGACACCGTAGCGTTAGTACGGAAATATTACTAGTATTTCTAAAGTAGATCTTTAACATTATAATAGTTAATCCCATTCATTTACACCTAAATAGCTATCATAAAATAAAATAAGATAATCTTTCATCGATAACTCACACATGTAATCAGGAAAAAGAAAAGGGAATAACCTAGCGGCGAAGCGACCCATTCCAACCTTAATCAAGACCACATCGGTTACCTCCCCACGGAGACAACCCTGAACCATTTTCCTTTATTTTATTCCTTGCTCCCTAGAAGAGTCAATTTGCTGAAAAGGCGCGAGAGATGAGAGTGTTCAGAGAGCTCACAGAAGATGGCGTCCTTGGGACCAACCAGCTGCCTCCCACAGCTCAACCCAGGTAATTAACTAATCCACAAAACCAAATTAATTAAGCATCCAATCTCTTTTTTTTCTTTCTTTCTTTCTCTGGTTATTTGCTTAGTTTATTCTTCCTGTAATTGAAATCGTTTATCATGAATAGAATGGGCTAATTGGGACGTAGTAGTAGCTAAGTACCCCCATGCACGGTTGGTTGTCCTCTTGCGTTTGGAAACATTTGGAGTTGGATGTTTGAAACTGAGTTTTTTGGCGCCGCATGGTAGATAGGGACGTCGATCGGTTCACCGTTTCAGAGTTTATGTACTCTGAAGATCCAAAACTTTACTGCCAGGATTTCCAGGGATTTGTAGCTGAACAGAAGATTTCAAACTCTGGGATCAGCTTCTTTAATAAGTAGTGAGGAAGAAAGCTTTCGAGTCATTTTCATTAGAAATTTCGAAAACTATAGCTCAAGCCTGTTCGAATGTGATGTATAATTTTCAAAATGTCGAGCTTCGAACAAACCATCTACGTACTCCGCGAAATTTGGGGACGAAGGAAGAAGAGAGCGAGAGAAAGGAGCCATGAATTCGAGGAGGGGAAAGCGAAGACCGACCAGGTCAAGCCGTCAGCCCGTCGTCCTGCTCCTGAAGAAATGAATAACTGTCATGATTTAGTGAAAATGAAAATGTATAGAGCATCATCCCCCACCCAACCCACCACCAAGCAAAACGGTTGCCTTTCACCTTCACCGTAAACTTAATTTCTGATTTCAATTTTGAAGTTCACTACGACGTCAAAGGATGATAAAGTTGGAAGGGTTTCATTTGAACATGTCATCCATGGTAGGAGTAATGAAATTCATCTTTTCTTTTCGTTTGTATCTGTATTTATAAGCCAAAATTAAAATTTTTAACTTTAAATTTGGAGTTGATCAGGGTGTTTTTTTTACCAATTATATTTTTAAAACTTTGACTTTTACATCGGTAAAAATTTACATATAAAAGTTTTATTCACAAATATTTTTTCATTTACAAATATGTCGATTATTTTTTTCTAAAAAAATCAAACAATCACCGTCGTTTGCGCCACATCTAATTTACCATGTTGCAGTTCATTTCACGTGGATATTTAATTTGCTTGCTGCCAGACCAAAAATGTCTATTTATAGGGAAATTTAACTATAGAAATTGCCACTCTTAAGATGCCACTTTAGGTTGTACCTTAATTTTTTGCCACAGGGAAGGGAAGAGAGCGTTTGCTATTTTTTTACCAATTGTGTATATGTGGCACCTTAACAGGACATGACAGCATGGATGGTAGGGGCGAAATGTCCCTTTTGCCCCTATCTCTATCTTGTATTCGATAAGACACAAAATTAATTTTTTTTAGGTATTTTTATAGCAATATATAGCTGGAAGAATGAACATACGAACTTGTTAGTCATAGTCAGTCATAGTCATAGTCATAGTCTACTATATATGATTAGAAGCTATGAACTTGGTGAAATTTTTATTAAATAAACTTTTTAGTAAGTAATTTTATTACTAAACCACCGAACAATTTTTTTTCAAAACTGAACCTTTTGACCACATCAGTGTAGGTCAGTGGCGTGACAAGACAATGCTATCACGCCACCAACAATGGCGTGGCAAGCCGTTTTGCACGTCAATATTAGTGGCGTGACCAAAAGGTTTATAGGATGAAAATATTTTTTCTGGAGGTTTAGTAATAAAATTATTTATTAAAATGTTTAAAAAATATAAAAAATTTTGAACTTGGTTCCCTATAAAATATGGCCTGCTAGGAATGCCCGGCTGTACGGCAGGATCCCAGGTATGACATGATGATTTTTTTGATGATTAATTCTACGCTGCAGTCAAGCTTTTAAATTGGTGTTTATTATATCGGTTGGAGACATAGTTATTATGCATATACACGTGTATGACCAACTTTTCAACGAGTGAACTTAGTAATATTACTTGTTGGCTGAGTCTCTAAATAATAAATAAATACATTGCCAGTAAAATAAATTCTTAGATATAAATATAAACATATCCTACATCGAGATTTGTAACTAGGAATCAATTATTTTTGGAATAATTTGGATGGAGGAAGTATGATTTCCTTTCAAAACATAGGATTGAGAGAACAGATGGTTAGTGTTTCGATAGAAATACAGTGTAAAAATTAGAAAATTCAAAATATAAAAAAATTACAGAAACGGCCGTTTGATTCATTGATTGTACTGTAAGAAAACATAGGAACCTTATATACGGAATGAAATAGTAACCGATCCTTTGTAGTTTTGAAAATCAGGGTGATTGTTTAGTTTTTTGGAAAAAAGTTTTAAAAAAAAGCCAAATAACATATTTACGAATTTACGAAAGAAAGATAATTTCTAAATAAAACTTATTAGCGCTCTAAAAGTTAATGCAGTAAATTTAAATTTTATCATTAGGCATAATCGAGGGTGTCAGTCTTTGGTACGAAATTAGAAAAAAAATCCGCGTATACTACTCGCAAATCGGTTGTTGGGCTTTCACGCGCCGCCGCGGCGCACCACCGCTACCGCCTGCATGCGCATCCTGCAGCGCAGACTCGCCTCGCCGGCGCCGGCGCCAGCGCCGCCGCCGGTGAGCTCGCTGGACCACCAACCTCCCTTCTCCCAGCCCGCTCCAGGCGCACCTGCGCCTTCGCTGTCCCCTGCGCCGGGATACCCCGCTGCCCCAGCCGGCCGGGTTCGGTGGACACGGGGTTCGATGACGAGCCGCGGCTACCCTTCCTGCATGCTTCCTCCGCACACGGGGAGCTCCTTCCCCTTCCTCCTTACCCGTGACTACCTTGGATCTCATCGTGGCAATGGGACTGGCCCTCGATCAATTGGTGAGCCCTAGCTGCGTTCTTCCCCCAATTTATTATTATTATTATTATTATTATTATTTTGCTGCGGTTTTGACAGATTCACTCCGTAGATCGTCGATTAGCCGCATTCAGAGGGGAATCGATCGTAATTCTAAGCTTTCTGCAGTGGGATTACTGGTTACTCTCTCGTGTACTCTTTAGGGTTCCTAGTTAAGTGTATCATCAAGCAAAAAACCAATGCTACAGTATAATTCAGACTGGGTACATAGGAATAGACGGCAAAGATATAAATTGAACCAAAAATCTTATGTGATTAAATTGGACGACATCCCCTGAGATTATAATTAAAAACCGATAGCCATTATTTACTCCTATCATGTTTCAACTTGCATGTTATTGTTGTTCTAGCTTTGTCCTAAGTCAAACATTTCTATCTTTGACCATTGATTTCTATAAATTTGGATATTTTAATAACATGCAGATTATATATTATGAAAATATTTCTCGTAGACTCGTAGTGAATCTAAAAACATAAATCTGGATGTTAAACTATAAAAGTTTCTTGAATTTGATGGTCAAAGATACAAATAGTTGTTTTAGACAACTAGAATTGCATGAAGTTTGAAACGGGAGGGAGTAGAACACAAACTGAGTACTGTTACAGGGCTGGTATTTGCACCGTTTTTTTATCTATGGATTTGTCTTTTCTTAAAAGAATTAGAGGCCGTGACTTAGTAACATCTTGTAACCAAAAGGTATGGTGTTTGTGGTTTTCTATATTCTGTATAGCATCTAAAATGATTAGGTTATCACAATGAAGTGCTTCCTATGTTTATAACAACCCATATCTTCATGCGTTGTGTTCTTTAATCTTTATATTTATGCAATGGATAATTTACTTAAAATTTTCTCTTTATCTAAAAGATAGTATGTAGTTGAATCTTGATTATACATAAGATAGTATGGAAAGATAGGAAAAACAATGGCTACAAGGCATTTTTTAAATGTTAGTGTTTGCTTGGCGGCATTCTAAAGTCATGGTTTAGTTGCAACATACTTATAAATTTGGTCATATTATCCAGCATATTGACCATGATTAAAATAAAACTTCCCCATGTGCTGTTGAGAGCATATCTTACGTACAAATTCACCCTTGTGTCCTTATTCTGGAACATATCAAATTGGATACAACATAGATGGAATTATTTCCGCTCTTGTTTCTTCAATTCTTTAACTTTCTGGTACACTACATCAGTTCACTATCACGGGCCCAACAATTCATCAACAAGTGGGAGCTCCAGTGCATGCTGTTGGCGAGCTTCTCCTTGCAAGTGTTCCTCTTGTTCTCCTCTGGCTTCCGCAAGCGCTACAGCTCCCGTGTTCTCAGTGTGCTTCTGTGGCTTGCCTACCTGTCAGCTGACCCTGTTGCGGTCTATATCCTTGGCCGCCTCTCACTACGCGCCAGTGCTGCTGACCTGCACAACCAGCAGAAGCTAGTCCTATTCTGGGCACCCTTCCTGCTGCTCCACCTCGGTGGGCAAGAGACCATGACGGCCTTCTCCATGGAGGACAACACTCTCTGGAAGCGCCACCTGCTGAGCGTTGCCACCCAGATGGTGACGGTTATCTACGTTGTAAGCAAGCAACTGCAAGGAGACAGTCAGCTCGTCGCTCCCATGGTGCTTGTGTTCATCTTTGGGATAGCCAAGTATGCCGAGAGAATTTGGGCACTCAGGAGAGCTGGCTCTGTGGCACCTGGAACAAGTAGCTCTACTGCAAATCTTGTTTCTCGTGCCTCCAGCAACGCCATCTGGGATACACAGGGATATTACAGTCAGTTGTGCTATCTTATTGAAAAAAAGCAACAAAGAAATTTCAAGCTCATTCTGGCTGTAGCAGCCGAGGGATTCAGATTAAGCCTGGGGTTTTTCATGGACATGACACCTTCAATTTCTCTGCTTCCTGAGGATATCAATGAGATCAAAAGGAGTGTGGAGGTTTTTAAATTATCAGAGGATTTTGTCCACATGTCATACAAGTTGGCTGAGATCAATCTCTCCCTGATATATGACTACTTGTACACCAAGTTTGGGACGCGCCATTTCCACATCGTCCCATTTTGTATTGTCTTCCACTTGATCATTAATCTTGCTCTAATCTCTACAGCACTCGCGTTGTTTGTGAGGGCCATGGCTGGACAAAAGGCACATGATGCAGCTGATATTATCATATCTTACATACTTCTTGTTGGCGCCATTGTGCTGGAGATATGTTCTATCTTCATGTCATTCATCTCATCATGCTGGGCATACAAGACGATCATCACTCTTCCACTAACATGTCCACTGTGCAAAAAATTTCCTGGTGTAATTGCAGCATTGCTCAGCATGGTCAGGCATCTCCATGAACACAATCGAGGAGAGTGGTCAAGAAAGCTGGCTCAGTACAACATGATCGAGGGTTGCATCCAGGAGAAACAGGCAGGTGCTGGCCTGTTGCGACGGGCGATGCGCTGTATTGGCATCGATGACAGCAAAGCCATCAAACATATTGGCGTTTCTCCTGAGGTCAAGAAGTTGGTCCTTGACAAACTGTTGGAGATAGCCTCCACTTCGCTCGTGCTGGAATGGGACCTTGGTGTGGGCAAGTTCCGTGGCCAGTGGGCTCAGTGGGTGGTTGCAGCGAAGCAAGACCATCTCCGTAGGGCAGCTGAGCAAGTGCTTCTGGTTAGTAACATCCAAGGTCTGGAATTTGTGTCAAGCGCCCTTCTTTGGCACATGGTCACGGACATATGCTTGCTTGTTGATGAGGATGAAGACAGCGGTGCTGAGCTGAGAGGCCCTACCAGAGTGCTATCTGAGTACATCATGTACCTCATTGCAGAGTGTGGCACCATGGCTGGCAGCGAAGGGCATTTCGTGCTCAGGAAGGGCCGCCGTGAAGTTACACGTTGGCTGCGTGAGAAGAGTGAATCAGGAGGTGATCGGAAGAAGCTGATCGAGGAGATACGCAATGAGGAGAACTCCTTCTTCGCTAATGATTATTACCCTTTGCTCGATCGAGCTCGCAGGGTATCCTCCGACTTGCTTGTTATCGAAGAGTCTGGCGATCGATGGGAGCTCATTGCTGCGGTGTGGCTGGAGATGCTTTGCCACATTTCGTACAACTGCGGGGCTGGTTTCCACGCCAAGCAGCTGACAGCTGGTGGGGAGTTCGTCACGCACGTCAAGATGCTCCTGTTTATGCTAGGCGTGCCCTTTCTGAGGGATGTGAAGGAACCGTTATTCTATAGAGCCGGGAACCTCTATTCATAAGGTGATGGAAACTTTTTTAAGCTTTATTTTCTTCAGCTTGATCCTACAAGTTTCGTTCGTTGGGGGCTGTGGTGCTAAATTTTCGGCCATGTTTCCTATGTGGTAACCATTATATACTTTGGTGTCATGGTATGTGTGTTGCTAGCCTGTACTTTTATGCTCTATTTGTGCAGTCAACTATGAGTTTTTTCCCTTTATCATGCTCTCCGTTTCACGATGTAAGACTTTGTAGTTATGCCTAGATTCATATGGCTGCTAATATATCTAGATATATATATAAACCATACACATTGATCTATATAAAGTTAAAAGTTTTACAATATAAAATGGAGGGAGTAAGTATTTTTGGATCATTTAGATTATATATTGGGTAAGATGCTACAACTTATACCCACCTTATTTGGTTGTCTTGATCTCTAAAGTAAAGATTTGATTTGCTCAGTGTTAATGTATACCCCCTTTATTCCAGAAAAAAAAAATGGATTTTGAACATAGACACATAGTGTATGTCTAGATTCAAACCTACAAGTTGATTTTTTCTAGAGCAGATGGAGTACGTTTATAGCATAATATTTCATTGACTAATTGACCAATTTTATTTACGTTATCAGTCATTTTTCTCCTTTTATTTTATTAAGAATATGCTTCAGTTAAATTAGGACAACATATGTATTAATACTGTGTGGGCATTACATTCAATTTCAATAATACTACTCTTCATTTCATATTGGAAGACATTTTATCTATGCCTAGATTCATTTATTGATTGAAGTATATTATTTGTATATGTTTAGATTTATTAATATTCATATGAATAAGTTTTATATTGTGGAATGGAGTTAGGGTGTGAAACAGAGGTAGTAGATGCTAACTGGTCTGACTTAAGACATATTTTACATTGAGTATTAGGGAAAAACAATAATTTCAAATGATGTGTACAGAATGGAATTTACTTGATTCTGAGATTAATTGCAGAAAGAAAACAATAAATGGACAAACTGTTGGCAGCAGCCACTTGGTACCTGCAGAGCCCCTGATGAACATTGTCAATGGCAAGCACACGTACGTACGTTTGATTTTACGGGGGCGCAGCTACTGAGACACACCAGAGCCACGGATGATAGATTGATAGTAAGTTAGCAATTAAGATGATTACATGTAGCAGTACTTGATTCCTTGTTGATCCAACTTGTGGAAGCTTGAATTGCATTTTCGATTCATTCTTTAATTTGAGCGATTTTAATTTTGCACCTACTCTGCTTTGGTTAATGTCTCTACATACGCAAAATTTTTTCTTTTTACTGTACAATATACACCAGGCTTCGGAGGTGCTCATAAAGGGTTTGCGTGCGTTCTTAGGGTTAGGGGAGTGTGCGTGCGCTGCTAGCGTTTGCGTTGTACTGTGTTCTCATTAAAAAAAAAAGAAATACACCAGGCTTGTAATTCAAATTTATTCTTGCAAATTGAAACCAGATCATTCAAGCTTTGTTTGAAGTTCACACAATTTTCACTTGAGTTCTAAATTAGACCATATCAAATTACACTGGAAACTGCACTGGTCGCATCAGTTGAGGGTCCGCGACTGCGAGTGAGCCGCTGCGACCAGGGCGGCGCCGAGCCCGGACCCGTCGCTGGCGAGCTTGACGAACACCCTCTCCGCCGCCTCCTCGCCGACCAGCTCCCTCACCGCGCTCTCCATGCACCGCCGGAACTTGCCGTAGTGCTCGAACAGCCCGCCGTCGACGGCGACGACCGACCTCCGGCCGTCGCCGGGCACGACGCACCTCCCGACCTTCCTCAGGATCCCGACGATCCCCGCCGCGGCCAGCCGGGCGGCCCTCGTGGCGACCACGTCGCAGACCTCGACGACCACCCTCCTCGTCTCCAGCGACGTGCCGCTGATGCCCACCCTGTGCGACAGCGTCTCGCCGACGACGCTCAGGTCGGGCGTCTCGTCGTGGTGCATCGCGGAGACGTCGGGCGTCGTGAGGACGAACGGTGTGGCGAGCTCGCCGTCGCCGCCGAGGAGGGAGGAGCAACGGGAGGAGATCTTGAGGAGGACCCTCCTGACGATCTCGCCGAGGTACATCCCGGAGATGAGCTTCTCGAAGGTTTGCTCGCCGGGGTTGAGGCTCTCCGCGTCGAGCGCCTCGTCGAACTCCGTCAGTGGAAGGCACGGCGCGGCGAAGCTGCCCCACTCGGTGTTGATCACCATGGTGCTTGATGGCCCGGTGGGTAGCTTGGCGATCGCGGCGGCGTCCTCGACGTAGGCGGCGTTGGTGCCGGTGCCGAGGATGACGGCAGCGACGACGTCCTCGTCGTAGTAGCTGCCCGCGGCGAGCGTCCCGACGGTGTCGTTGATGAGCGCGGCCACGCGCATGTCGAGGCCCCGCCTCGACATGGCCACCTGCAGCGCCGCCACGACGTCCTCGCCGACGGCGTCGTCGACGGCGAACGCCTTCGTCCACCGGATGAGCGTCCCCGACGCGATGGACGTCTGGTGCACGGGGAAGGAGAAGGTGAACCCCAGCTCCCTCCTGCAGCCGCCGCCGGCGCCGCTGCCGAGGCCACCTTCTTCCTCGGCGACGAACTCCGCTAGCGCGGACGCGATGAAGCCGAAGAGCCGCTCCGAGGTGGCGCCGTCGCCGGACATGAGGCCAGGTGGGATCATGACCCCCCGCCTCACCACGCGCTCGGCGACCCGCTCCTTCTCGCCGCCGGCGAGCCGCACGCGGAGGACGCGGAAGTTTGTGCCGCCGAGGTCGAGCGCGTAGAACAACCCCTCCTCGCCCCCGTTGGGGAGGCTATCGACGTACGAGACGATCATCTTCATCGTGCCGCCGCCCTCCACCGCCAGCCCGCCCTCCATCTCGCCGGCCATCGCCGCCGCCACCTCCGCTAGCCGCGTCGCCGGCGTCGCGCACGCCTCCCTCAGCTCCGCCACCACCCTCTGCGCCGCCGCCATCTCCGGCCCCGGCACCCGCCGCGCTGCAGACGCCGCTGCCGCCATGGTCCTGCAGGCTCCCGGGCGAAGAAAGAACAATCTTGGCGACTGACCGGAACACAAGAAGGCGGGGATGAGCGACGCGCCATGAATATTAATGGCGGCGCCGAGCAATCCGATCTCGAGGGCGCCATCGATTCCGAGTGGGAGAGACGCCCGGCCCGCCCACCCAGTCCGATTCCGATCGAGTAGGGTAAGGCTACCTGCGGAAGCTGAATCAAATCAAATGCAGAGATGCTTGATCAAAATGATGTGATTCGGCCTCGCTGGATCATCAAGAACTCATGGTTGATGAGTGTGAGCTTGAACATAGATAGATACATGTCATGTAAGCTTGGCCATGTTTGATTATGTTCAATGGACGGGTCTAGAAGAAAGTATTAGTGGGGGCTTAATCTTTCCTCTAACTTTTAGAAAGAACGTTATTTTCTCTTCCTATAAATCTATGGCACAAAATTTAGTGGGGTCCTAGAGGTATCTATAGCATTAGAATCGGTAGTGGGGGCTAGAGACCCCCTTGCCACCATGGCAGATCTGCCACTCATTATGTTCAGGGAACTAAGAAAAGATCGAGTAGCGTATTAATATCATTTTATTCACTCCCTGTTTGTAGGATAGAAGTATATATGTTACATGTTCAGCGGCGGATCTAGTAAAGAAGGTTAGAACATCTCCAAGAGATGCTTAAAAGTTAGCCCTCCATAACCTTGAATTGGGGTCATACGAAAAGACTGGTCCCAAAAGATGTTTCATCTTCAATAATTCCCATAAAACTGGAATTTTTTTGCTGCATTCTTCATCAATTTTTTCAGTAAATGCAATTTTGTCTCTTGGAGAAATATGATGTATGTTGATTGCTCTTTTGTATGGTGAAATCTAATGGAAAAATAACAACGCTAATCTTGCAAAAGATTTATCTGGTCTTCCGCTGAATTAAACGGATCCGGGATTAGTAAGAATAAACAAAGAAGCCAAAGACAAACGATATGAGAACTAATGGAACTTCAGTACGAAAATATGCTGGCATTGGTCAGACGCCAAAAATTCATGTTGAAAACACGGAACGGCAACAACTCATATTTCTATGTTATAATTACATCGAGTTGTATGTAACTAAGAATACGGAAATTTAAAAGTGAGAAACTTAGAAAAATCTGAAGTCCCTTATGGTTGGTTGTGCACTACCATTATGTATATCTTGTCTTGATAGGCATACAAGCAATGCTCGAGGTAATAGACTAGGGCCGCGTTCAGTAGTCTATATAAGTTATCTTATCCCTTTTGTTTTCTACATGCACGTTTCCCGAACTAGTAAATGGTGTATTTTTTATAAAAATTTTCTATAGGAAAGTTGTTTTAAAAAATCATATTAGTCTATTTCATATTTTTTAATAATTAATAATTCATTAATCATGTACTAATCTATTGTTACGTTTTTCGCACCGGATAAGTTAACTTATCTCTTTACCTAACGAACACGGCCTAGCTCATCTACCTTAGAATTCAGAATTCAGGGTGGTTCTATTGACGAGGGTTGGATCAAGGAAACCAACCTGTTCAGTGGTAGTATAATTAGATGTGTTGTTTCATCATTTAGATGTGTCACAGTTAGCTCATCACAGATGATCGACAAAGGGTCCGTCATAGTTAGCTCTCGTCACATTTAAGAGGATCTGTGGTTGTGGTTGTGGTAGTGTAATTATATGTGTGATTTATCACCGGAGAAAAGGAAAAAATGATATGCAATTTCCTTTGGGTTTATGTGTGGGCTTTGTCCTTTTTTCTTTTCACATGTCCACATTCCTTTTGGGCTTCAATCTTCGTCAATTTTGTAAGTAGGACAAATTGGATAATAGCCCAGGCACTTACGCCTCACATCATGCGAAATTGATTTTCTTGAATTCATTTTAAAATGTACATATATAAAGTTTAATGGCACAAAATCTATGTGGAAAGCTGTATAAACTTTTCTACATTGAAAATCATGTGCATCAATCTTCTCTGGATTGGACTAATACATTGCTAAATTTGTTTAGATTGCACATAGAAATTCATATATATGCACAAAGTCATTATATATTTTTGTTTGGATTGTGGCAACAGACAACTCGTGAGCTTTAAGGCCTGTAAATGAGAGAAAATTACATGGGCCGGTGAGTGCGATATCTAAAACAGATTGCCCAGGTGCATGTCGCTTACGGAGAAGAGTTTGCTTCCAAAAAGTTGAACTGATATCCTCTATGCAGTACTACATACTGACATGTGGGGTCTACTTGTCAGTGAGTGAGTAGTACCGCAGGGGTAGTATTGTAGAAGATATGCTTTTCCAAAAGTTTCAATTAAGTTTGGGCATAACGAACAAAAGAAAATATCAGATGTTTTAAGTTTTAAGGGAAAAAACTTGCATAAACGTATCACAGAGGTACATTTAAGCTTGTGACAACATGTTCTATATCACAAAGAATAATAAACTTAATATCTAACATGTGTCGTAAGGCACATATAATAAAATAGAATGCATAGTAATTCTTTTCCTAGTCTGCAATAGCAAGATGTTCTCCCGTTCCACGTTATAAGACTTTCTAGACTTGTGCTAATTAATCCAGACACATATCTAATATATATACATTGATTCATGCATGAATTTAGACAACCTTAGAAAGTCTTATAATATAAAACGGGGAAGTAGAAGAAGTCAGCAGACAACTACGGTTGTGAGTTGTGACTTTCACCACTCTACGATGTATAATAAAGGAGTTTATTCTTTATCGCCTTCATTCGTTTATCAACATTTAACCGTCCAGTACAAGCTGAAAACAGTGTGAGCATGGGTTATAAAAAGGGGCTATTTTATTTCTGCGTCTCTTTCAGGTTCTAATACTAATTTTGCCCTTCCTTTTTAGGGTTTTTATTTTTGCCCTTACTTTTTTTAATTGAACGAACCAGTTGTCCCTCCTTTGGATAAAAGGACTAACGGTGTTAAATGACATATTAAAGGACTATTTTACCCCTCATTTTGATTTTTTTAGTCATTTGTGTTGTTGCCTCTGTTCTAAATCATAAAATATACAAAATCAATATATTATTAATTCAAATACATGTTTAAAAACTTGTAATTTTTTTTAAAATATTTGACAGAGTTTCAAAACTATGTCAATTTTTTTAAAAAAAATTATAAGTTTCGTAGAAATATATAAAAGCAATATATTATTAATTCAAATGACATGCTTAAAATCTTATAATTTTTAAACAGTGGTAATTTCGTCATTAATTATTTCGGGGATTAAATATTTTATTTTTAAAACTAAATATATTGGTCAACTAATGGTCAACATAACTTTCATCCAAAATATGGGCAAATGATTTATTCGGTTAAAAAAATGAGGGGCAAAAACGAAATCCCTAAAAAGAAAGGGTAAAATTAATATTAGACTTAAAAATCAGGGTAGTAATGAAATTATCCTTATAAAATAGTATGGTGCTGATTCTTATTACTTTTATGATAACATAAGTGAACAGATGAGGACGTGTGCTTCCTAGGTGGTTATATTAATAAGCAAATAACCCCTCTCTAGCTTGATTAGATTATACTTTGCCCCCGGAAGTAATTTGATAGTCACCAAATAACAGGAAAAAAACAAACGGCTCACTTCCAATGCTGGATTTAAAAAACATAGGAATAAGCAAAATACATGATTTATGATATCATGTCAATTTGATCCTATAAAATACAAAAACGTAGGAATTGCTTAATCAAGTTGTTTGTTGCTTCAAATAAAAATTGTACAGAAATTAGAAGAGAAAGCGACATAAAAGAAATTTTTCAATAGGTTTGAGTTTATGGTAAAATTTCTCCAAAATTCCTATGTTCAAGATCATTTCATCGGAATCCTGGTATCCAAACGAGCGTATAGAATTTTTTTTTTCCAAAGGATCCGTACCCTACAAAATTTCTCCAAAAATATATTTGCTCCGAAGAAGCGTTAAGCAGCTAATTAGAACTTAATTTGATCAATGGACCAATCCAACCTAGTTTGTGTCCAAAGCTGCACTGCACAGGATATAAAATCACGCACATCACATGGAGACACTAACAATAAACTGGACGGATCTTACGAGGAGGCCGGACGCCATTTCAGGAAGAATTCAAGTCAAAATAAGGAGTCTCTGCACGGTCCATAAAGGCATGGCCTTAAATAGGCCTTGTTACAAGTTCCCAAAAAGTTTTTTCGAAAACATCGTATTGAATTTTTTGGACATCTAAATAAAGCATTAAACTGAATCAAAAAACTAATTGTACAGTTATGAAAGAAAATCTTGAGACGAATCTTTTGAGCCTAATTAGCCCATGATTAGCCATAAGTGCTACAGTAACCAACATATGTTAATCACGGATTAATTAGTCTCAAAAGATTCGTCTCGCGGTTTCTAGACTAGCCGTGAAATTTGTTTTTTCATTCGTGTCCGAAACCCCTTCCGACATCCGGTCAAATATTTAACGTGACACTTTCACCCAAAAATTTTCTCAATCTAAACACACCTTAATTCTCCTCCTCTCAGCATTTCAAAACTGACCAGCTTCACTCCCAAAAAAAAAAAATAAATAAATAACAATAAAACTCTAAAGAAACAGAGGGTGGGGCCAAGGTGCACCCCGTGTGGGCCCCACGCGTCAGCTGGCCCAGCTACAAGAGTCCGCCGCGGATTCGACGAGCTGCAGGCGACGGCCAGGATGGACTCGTCCGCCGTTGACTTCGTCAAACTCGAGGGGCTAATAATTAAATCCCCCCCAAAAAACATCCAAGAAAAGGAAACTGATCCCCCAATTTCGGTTTAACCTATATAAACCGCGGATTGAGCCGAGAGCGAGGGCACCCACCGATTGATTCTTCGTCGGAGTCGCAGATTCAGAGGAGAAAAGCAGCAACCAAGATCCGAACGAGCCCTTGGGTTGCTCAACCGGATCGAGAGATAGAGAGAGAGAGGAAGGGGCGGAGGGGCGATGGGGGAGATGAACTGGGTGAGCAGGAAGATCCACCTCTACAACGTCACCATGGGCCTCTACATGCTCGATTGGTGGGAGCGCTGCCTCTTCAGTATCCTTCCCCTTCGGATCTACTCTAGTTCTTCTTTACTTGCACCGCTCGTGATTTTGTTCGTGTTGTTTCTTTTCTTTTCTTTTTTTTTTGTGTGGGGAAAGAAAAGCCTTGGGTTTTTGGGTGGACTAGATCCGCTCTGCTCTGGTTGGAGTTGGATTCAGTCAAGTTCGTTGTCGGGGAAGAGGAATACACGATCAATGGAAGAAAAGTTGGATTTTGGGCGCGTTTCATCCATCTTTTTTATCTGTTGTTGAAAAATTAAATTTGGGGAAATTTGCTTGCGGTGATGTATTAGCATTGTGCAGTTGTTTCACCCTTTAACTGGAGGTAGACATAATGGTGCTGATCCTGCTCTGGTTCATCTGCTTCAATGGCTCTCGCTTTGCCAGCGACGTCTTCGAGAGGTACGCCATCCCGATCCCTAGTTTCACCATACTCTGAATTACAGTCCTGGAATATGCTACAAGTTTGTAAATTTTAGCATTCGGTGTCTTGAAAACTCTGAATTACAGTCCTGTAGTATGTACTTAGGGTTGTGTCTACAACGTGCTAGCTTCATTCTCAATTACAGTCCTGATGTCGGTAAACCCATCTAAACGTTCGCGGTAGATGTTGGGCCATATTCTAGTTACATTAGAAGTGAAGAGGTGAGAAATTCTCTGCGGCGAAAATAATGAGAATTAGAAAGAGGAAAGTAGGAAGAAACCTAAAAGATAACTGATTACATCTGGGCACACTAGCAAGAGATGTGCTTATGTTCTGAGATGGCCACAACAATGCATATGGGTAAAACATATTCAGAGCTTAACGCAACAATGACACTGTATCATAATTGCTTCTTTCAAAAGCGAATTTATCATGATGAAGGATTATATTTTCTTTTGATAGAGCATAAAATGCAATTTAGCATCTGTTTCAACCTTTGGTTCTTGAAGACAGTAAATTTCTTTTTCGGGGTCAGAACTCAACTAATTTTGTTAGCATGGACTGCTAAAAATTCAGATTTCTAAACTATAATATATTTAACCTAAGCACTTTTTTTTTTCATTTGGTGTCCCTGATTTAAAGTAGTGAAGTCTGAACGGACCAATTGGGAGTATTTAATTTCCTCTTTTGTGTCCACAATTCATTGATTTTTCTACTCATATTGTTTGCCGCTAATCAACTTTGTATTATTACAAGGGTGAAGGGTTTACAAACCACTTTTGCAACCTACACTCCAACACATGACACATCTGGTAGCAACTCCAATTTTGCTGTAACTGAGATATTCTCAAAGAAATATAAAAAATATCTTGCCAAATATATATCAAAACACAAAAAAAACAAAAGTAAAATTACTTTCAAAAAACAAAACAAACCATGGCACTTGATTTTGTGAGTTTGCAACTTTGAATCAGATGGTTCTGACTAGAGTATCCAACCTTGATTGTAGCCTTAGTTCTGTTTGTGCACTCTCAATACATGCTCTACATCAAAAGTAACTGGCTAGCAGTTAAAAATCTACTATTTGATTTGGATCATTCTGTTGCTGCTTTGAATCGTTCCACTGAATTGTTGGTCTATACTAATATCAGTTTTATTTCTCTAATGAGTTTCGGTCACATTGTTGGTCCCTAATTACTTTCCACCGAACCTCTTTCAGCCACCTGAAGTCTCGGATTATGCCCAGTGGAAACTATGGCATGGGTGTAAACATGCCCTCCACCTAAGCCTGCATTGACAAGTAAAAAATAAGGAGGAAGTGGGTTATGAAATTATGGAAGCGGCTCAAATAACTTACATTGTAGTTCTGTGTACGAACTAGTTCCAAAATGAAATCTGGTTGTGATTAATTTATTATTCTTGTATTGTGTGCAGTCATAGACTCGTAGATTGAATTGGAAGATGTTGCATTCTGATCTTATACTGTAATTCTTCGAATTTCTGTACGGGAATATTGAATCACCTTTTCCTTACCATCGTTTCAGAACACCCTCAATATTAATACGACAGTTCCGAACATTCACCTGAAAAAACAAACCATAACGTAATCTTGAAGAAAACTATGTGCCAATAGCTTGTCTGCACTATAATTTCTCGCAGTTGTCAATTTGCAATTATCAATCTGCCCTTGTACATTGTGCTGTAGGATTCCACTGTTATCGTCAAGGCCAAGTATGCTTCTAAAGCTAGAAAAATACTATAAAATTGCCTTACCATGGACTTGTATGATTTAAGTAGGATATGCCCATAATGATAAGAAACATTTCGTTAAAAAAGGGATAACGTAATATATACTATTGAGGTTACAGTGATTCAATAATTTGTCGTGGACTTTAACAGGCATGGCTAAGTTAACTTATCTCTTTGTTTTTCACGCGTACGCTTGCCAAATTGCTAAATGGTGTATTTTTTACACAATAATATCTATAGGATAGTTATTTTAAAAAATAATATTAATATATTTTATATTTTTTAATAATTAATAATTTAATTAATCATGTACTACCCCTGTTTTATATTGTAAGTCTTTCTAGCCTTATCTAAATTTATTTATTGATGAATGTATATAATTATATATGTGTCTAGATTTATTAGCATCCTTATGAATCTAGACAATGCTTGAAAGACTTACATTGCGAAACAAAGGGAGTACTAATCTATTTCTCTTTTTTTCACGCTGGGTAAGTTAACTTACTCCTCTTTTGCCGAACGTGGCCTTTGTTCTTTTTTATAATATGTTACTGGGTTTATCAATTATTTATAATATGAATTTCTCATGTAGAATTTTGTATTTATATTTTAAGAATTTTTCATGTTTTTTTTCAAAAAAGTTGTTTTTGTGTGGAATATGAGGTAGGAACCACTTAATAATTAAAAAAATAATTGAAAAAAAATATTTTATATCATATGACATATGGTTTGTATTAAAGAGTAGCAGCACAAGTGTTGTTTGTAGCATGTAATAGATAAATTATATTTTTAAAAATTAATGCAAAAACCTTGAAACGATACAAACACAATTTTTTGAAATTCATAATGGGATAAATTGATCGTCAACCTTATATTCCTGCAAGCATCTTGTACACTTTTGAGAAACTAACAAGTCCAAGACTCCAATAGCATAACATCGAAACAATTGATAAATTTGATGCCATATTATAGGAAGCGAGTCAAGGGACAAGGCAATGATAAACTTAGCGACGTAGTCTCTTCAGTTCAATAATACTTAGGGCACGTGCAATGCTAGAGCCCATTTTGAACTCTATCCTAAGCCACGTCAGCAGAAAAAATTTGTTATGCAAAGGATGGTCTCTTAAATTGATTCTTCATAATTACAGACTAATTAATTCACCGCATGCAAGCAAGGATTCAATGTAAATGTCATCATAGCATTTTTTTTAATTCGATTTGCCAAGACATGGATTGAAAAAAATAAAATATCAGATAAACCTATCACCTATGCGCAAGCATACAAGATGTAAAGACTAGAGAAAAAAATAAATTTAGTACACAGAGTCACAAAGTAGACAAAATGATAAACCAATTTATCTATGTACCAAAATTAGGATTTGTGATGATTCAGAGTTTTAGATCAGTAGTAGTTTAGTACTAACCAAGACTCCAAGAGGGACTGAGAGATGAGAGATTGAGAGTAGAGGCAGGCAGACAAGATGTAACAGCAGTCAGCAGCAGGGCACCATCGATCGTGCCAGCAGTGCAGACAAGCAGATAAGATGCAGCAGCAGTGCAGCACCAAGGCAACGCGGACCGGGGTGAGCTGACCGGCGGCCGGCTGGAGAGAGATTGTGGTAGAGATGGCGAGCTGACCGATGGCTGCCACTGGAGCCGATCGAACGGGGCGTCGCTGCTGGTGCTGGACCAAGGGGGCACCGCCGCTAGGCACTGGAAGGAGTGTGACGCTGAGAGGCCACTCGATCTGGACAAAGGAGGCGCCGCCGTCGAGCATTGGAGTGAAGGCGCGGTCGCCGACCGCCGGCGCCAGGTTCTGGAAGACGAGCCACCGGGGATCTGGTCCTTGATTTGGCGCTCTCCCACTAGATGTTCCCGCGCCCGCTCTATATTTTTAGCATTAGCACATTTGATCCGCCGGCTGACTCTATGCAGAGATGAAGCGCATACAAAGGTGAGTTTTCCCTGTCTCGTTTTTTTCTCGGCAAGAATCGTCTCTCCAGCCGGCTGCATGAAAAACAACAGGTATTATCTCTCCTACCATCTCTCATCCATGTCAGCAATTTATCTGTGAGAGAGACACGAGAGAGAAATCAACTAGCAACCTTTGTACGCCCCCTTATCCTTCTAAAAAAAGCTGAGACTAAAATAATTAAAAAAATACTTTAGGAACCTAAAGACTATGTACGGATTAATCTTGAAAGATACTTCAACAAAATCATATGTTTGGTGATATATCTATTTATATTGTAGTATAAAGAGTTGTTGATTTTTTTTTAAGGCTGATAGTAACACGATAAGTATTTGAGACCGGATATTGTACAATGGATTTTCTATTGGACTTTTCTAACAAGAATCTAACCTCATGAAAAGTAAATTGTTGCTCGGGAATTCGGGATTGCAACTTGTATTCATGATTCCCCAACAAATTGCAACGCTGTGACATAATACAGAGACAACGATAAACTATCTGGGGCTGTGAAAATCGAGAAACACACGGCGATCAGGTACCAGCCCCAATCGGTGCTCACGTGGTATAGAATGAGCCAGGTCCAAATACTTGTCCACAAATTAGTGCGTAGCACAATAGCGATGCGCCTGCTGAAATGGCAGCGGCAAAACAACAGGTGAACATGGTGGATGCAAACATAGAGAAAAGAAACCGTTTTTCGGAATAGATATCACAACCTGACCCACATTAGTTACTCACACTGACACCGTAACCGTTTCCAAACTAAATTCTATCAATTCACAAGCCAATTGTTCATCACAAAATATAGATCATAACTATGATCTTACAATAAATATACAAAATGCATCCTCGCTCGTGTGCTGTAACATCACATTTAAAAAATTGGTTCATCACTAGTTAAATAAGGGTTTGAACATATGAAATACTCGCTTATAAGTTGTGGAAAAAAACAAGTGATTTAATTAAACATTTAGACGCTGAGGCATAATAATGCAATATTTAAGAAGGGGAAAATTGCAAAACTCCCCTCAAATGTCATTCTTAGTTTGAGATTCTCCATATAAATGGATTTATTGCAAATACCTCTTTTAGAATATATTTTGGTTTGAAGTAGCCTGTTATTACGATGATTCACGTACGTGTTTTTTTTTGCTAGGCATGTTCAATCGTTCATCCACGTCGTGATATTGTTTTCAACAGTAACTCAATTGAATCCATAGTAGCTCGTATAGGGCAGGTTGGGCCAATAGATTGAATGGATTATCTGTTTTGTATTTGTAAGCAAGAATAAATATTACTATCTCCATTTCATATTGTAAGATTTTCTAACCTTGCCTAAATTTATTCATTAATGAATGTATATAATTTATATATGTGTCTAGATTCATTAGCATCCATATGAATCTAGACAATGCTAGAAAGTCTTACATTATAAAACGGTAGGACTACCAAACAAGCATATGGCCATGGTTGTTCTTGATAAGCTTGACGCGTGTGAGCTAGGTAACTCCTACACTGGTACGGGTGGATCACGATCTTTGTCTCAGCGTCATACCTAAATATAAGGTCCACAAGTCAAGCATGCTCATGGTTATTATCGTCAGGCCCTGACATTAAACATGAGATTCATAAGCCTACACAGCATGGATCTTGGAGAAAGATGGTATGAATATCACCATAAGAGTAGCACCACAGTACGGAAGGTATATCCAGCTGCTACAACAACAAGAGAAACAATTACTTATTAAGATTGACTGATGTAGTAGGTTTCGTAACCATGTTAACAGGAGATGAGCTACGTTACATAGAATATATGGAAAAAGCCACCAGAATACGTGAGCGCTAGGGTAGCGTCCGCCCTCTCTAAGTTAACTTATCCGTCTTGTTTTTCGTACGCACATTTCCTGAACGGCTAAACGGTGTATTTTTTGCAAAAAAAATTCTATAGAAAAGTAATTTTTAAAAAATCATATTAATCTATTTTATATTTTTTAATAATTAATAATTAATTATTTATGTACTAATCTATTACTACGTTTTCCATACGGGGTAAGTTAACATACCAGCCCTCAAAAGAACGCAACGGGGCAATATCAAATCACAATAAATTAGAAGAGAGTATTTGCAATAAATGAACTAATAGAGAGAATCTCAGACTAAAAGTGATATTTTAGGTGGGTTTTCACAATTTTTCTTTAATAAAAACATGTTTGTTTAACGTCTACTAGAAAATTGTTTGCAACATCAAGTGAGCCCATCCCAGAAAACCAATTAGAACCTCAAGCAAAAAACACGTGCAACATCTACGAAGATATATTATTCCATCCGATCATATTATTAGATGTTCTAATCCTCCAATATATAATAAATCTATACAGATACACATATATATATATAACATATATATTTACCCTTATCTTTTAGCTATTTTTGAAACATAAATAAAACATCTTATTAATGATTAAAATAATTTATGAGTAACCTTTATACACATGTTGTTAGTGATCTAAGAGATAATATTAGAAAATAAACTACGATAAAAAACTTTAAAATCAACTCCAAATTAAATTTTAAAATTTAGCTTATAATCGCAAGCATGCGTGAAAAGATAGAGGACGTTGATTCATAGATAAATATAAATGTAACAAAAGACTTACTCTAATTAATAGATAAAATTAATCTGACATACCATGGTCTTCACGATTCCTTCTTGGATTCAAACTCTTGCAGATAAGATTTCCATTGGCCGATTACGCCTTTCCTTAACCAAATCCACTAAGAAATTTCACCAAATTTTGGTGTTAACAGCGTCCTGATAACGCAATCTGTTATCTCTATATATACCGAGCCATCGCCTCGTCGCATAATATGAAAAAACAATCTAGTTTTTTGCCTCCTCTATACCGCGCCGTCGCTCGTAATCTACTCTATATCGCTCATCAGCATGCACTGACAATTGGGAGAGTAGGTGTCCAGAACCTTCGCTTTCAACGTTCTGCACCAGGAGAAGGCGGCAATAAGGTTTTTGGGCAGCGCGTTGCATGCTTGCTCACTGGTCTTTCACAACGGCTCATCTACCTCTCCGCTCGAGGGTCGTGCGTCATTGACAACATCCAACACCATGCTTCGTTCCTCTGTACGCGTGGTTCCTCGTCAACACGATAAACAACAAAATCACAACACTAGGTTGTTATATGATCGTATGATCTAAGTACCATAATTTATATGGTTAATGTAATGATTTATTTATGGAACAAATTAAATTATTATGTGCTTGTATATTTAACACTTCACACATCTCTCTCGAGATGATATATATGGTTCACTGAGTTCACTCGAACAAAGAATCGGGGTCTAGCCATTGGCGACGAGAAGCCACTCGATGCCAAGACAAGTTGCATATATATCTTCTTGCATGTCTCTGGAAATGAGGGGTGTCAGGAAACAAGGTCACGACACCAAATTCTTGTTGAATTCACTTAGCCAAGCCCTTGAGCCATAAAATGTGCACACCTGCTGAACTTTTTTTTGGTCCACAACTGATCACGTTTCTTCCTCGTCGTGGTGATGCTCGCTGTCTTGGTTTTAAGTTGTAACAATAATAACTGGTGTATGCCATACTGGCTCTACATGATAAATGCAAGATCGAGAGGGGTGTGGGGTTTAGTATTTTTAGAGATATATACTAGTAGAATGCCATAATTACACTATAAAAAACTTTATTTGTAACACGCTATTAATATCAGTTGAAAAAAACCAGCACTAGTAGAGGTTTTATCGTCCTCACCCTGTAGTATAGCTAATATCAAATGATTAGTCTACTCATTTAAACCGGTGTGCTAGGTATTAATAATAACCGACATAAATGGTTACATAAAAAGTAAATAATAGTTTCATAGAGTGTAAACAAGTGAGCCAAACTCACATCCACATATATCTTGTCTCTTTCGCCTCTCTCACATTGTCTCTTTCTCATCTCTCCCACATCCATATCCTATACTCAATACTCATTTCAATAGCGACAACCATAATACGGGCAGTGATGGATTTGTCATAGCCTCGGTTGTCTCGAGTCTCCACTACTGGCTCTAGGTCCATAAAGCCCTCTTGAGCCTTCACTAACATTTTCTACCATATCCATAAAAAGAGGGGCTAAAGTTTCATCTGAAAATTGAAGAAAAGTATTTTTAGCCTACATTACAAGCTCTAGCTCTAGGTCCATAGAACACCTCTGAGTCCCTACTAAAATTTTCTACCATAGGTCCGTAGTAATAAATGCTGAAGTTCTATCTAGGTTTGAAAAGAGTACTTTAATTCAGCCTCTACTATTATTTTCTTTTGTATCCGTCCCTCGGTGAGGTTGTGGTATGGGTGTGTTATGTCCCTTATTCCCATCTCTTCTCTATTATCTAACTTTACTATGTTATATGTGTAACATACCCAAGCCCGTAAACCCGAGAACTAAATTTAACTTAAATGCATCATGTGGTTGGGAGTGATTTTAATTGTTTTTGGATCTTAATCATCTCATCATCACATGCAATAATAGACCTAGAGTCACAAAAATAATTAATTTGGTATTTATGTGCATCCAAAAATTCTACAAAAATTCTGAAAAATACCTTGGTATGTCAGAAATCAACCCTCAAAGTTTCAAAATTTTTCATTAAGGTTTGCTATCTCGTTGATCTATTTTAATCTCTCGAAAATCCTGAAAAACTGCTTAGTAGATTCAAACTTGCTCTCTTGGTAAAATTTATTTCAAAACCTCTTTTTGAAGTTTGTTTTCATCCAAAGTCTTCTACTAACATTCCTCTAACACTACGAGGAGTGGCACACCATAGATCACTTTTTAACCCTTTCTTCTCTCCCTCCAAAAATCGAATCAGCTACTAACTGCACTGTCAACGGCTGCTAATCATGCTGTCAACCCATGTTCATCACTTTATTAAGCCTAAACCAAAGACTTCTAACCAAAACCACTTCAGCCCTTTCACTCTCCACATCACCCCCGACCAAGAGAATCGCTAGTACACGCTTGTTGCTGCACAAAATCTCCCTTCAATCCCCTCCAAAGATCCTTGGCAGACAACCTTCCATGACTTAGCCTCCAAGCCAGATTTCAAATTTCTTTCACTTGCAAGTGGGCTCCACACTCCTAGGACCCACATGGCAGCCTCCCAATCTCTCCTCACAGCCTCCACCGCCCTCCATGCCCAATGGGAGCCCAAGAAACCCCATGATTTCACTAGCCACCCCTCTCTCTCTCACTCTCCCACTTCATTTTTGCTTATTTCTCAAGCCAGCGCGCCAGTAGTAAGGGCATCCTCCCCCCATCACGTTCCAAGCCCAAGCAAAAGCATCCCATGCCCAGGTTACTCGAAGCTTCACCGTCTTTCCCGGCACCGGCAACTTAGGCGTCGTCGTTCTACATCCCTGGTGAGTCCCTCTCACTTTCTTTCTATGGAACGTGATCTACGTATCACGCCGAGCTCATCCGTGCCTCTTTTTCCCAAGAGGCAATCTATCGAACACGTAGTAGGCATCACCGACCTCGCCGCCGGCCAACGTCTTCACCGCTCCCGTGGACATCGTTTCATCCGTTTCTTCGCTTGGTGAGCACCCTAGTACCTTGAGACATCTCTGGCACTAACTATTTTGCACTAACCGAGCCCTTGCATGCACTAACCAAGCCATTACAAGCACATGCATGGCCATACCAAGACATACCACTATTGTTGCTCGTGTTCCATGGGCTACGGACCACCATTTCTCTCA
Source organism: Oryza brachyantha (assembly GCF_000231095.2). NCBI lineage: Eukaryota > Viridiplantae > Streptophyta > Magnoliopsida > Poales > Poaceae > Oryza > Oryza brachyantha. The sequence goes on along the minus strand of NC_023169.2, from coordinate 9,182,310 downwards.
CCACCACCACTCACGGATGCGCAAGGACCCCTCTATATTTTCTCTTTTGCGCTCGAATCACCCATGGCTGCCCCTTGTTTGAGCTGACGAGGGACCTCCTTCGGAGAATTCGACTAAATCTAGGGTCCTAACCGGAAACTGCCTAGACACATATTACTGTAGCAAGGGAGTGCGGGTTGATTTCCTATCTTACGAGGGCCTTTCTGCAAAACGCCCCTCACTTCAGAAAACGCCATTTACTGACATGTGGGCCCGGCTGAAATTAAATTTTGAAAACTGATTTCTATTTTTTTTTGCTGAGAATGAGCAGAACTTCAAAATTTTGTAGAAAATTCATTTTAACTCCGAAAATTGTGAAACCAGTTTTGTTAGATCCGTGGAACTGTCAACTATTTTAGAAAAATATAAAACTTGGTACTTTTTGTACAAACTTTTCCTTTATTTTTATTTTTCCCTAAATGTCTCCTAGAGCTTGTTAAATCCATAACAAATTGAAAATAGCTCTAAAAATTGTGAAACCACTTCTATTAATTTTCTAAAATCATGCTCTGTAACTTTGTAAAAGTAATTTTCTTCACTTCTGTACAAAAATGTTGCTTAATAAAACTTAGCCCTTTTTAAACCTTTTTAATTATTAAATGCATATCTCTGTAAAACAAAGTGATAAAATAAAAATTTCTTCACTAGAGGCCACCTGAGACCAGCACACACTCACTGCATAAGTCTCATGCATTTTCATGCATTTTTGTTTTTTATGCATTTTTGTATTTATCGTATACGCGTATTTTGAATAGAGGAAGAATACGTCGAAGAAGAAGAGGGTGAGTTTGTTGAAGACCAGGTTCAGGTGTTTGCGGACGAAGGCAAGTCAGCCCCTCCTTTGACCACTTTGATCCTATGTTTTAATGGGCTAAATGATTCTATTGCAAACATGCATACGTTAGCTAGTATTAATTTTAGAAAAAGAAATTTTATAAATATGAGAATGGTAGATATGACCAAATTGCTGCATAACCTACCTTGAAATATTGAATCCTTGCTGGTTGTAACCATAGGGTGCTCTTGGATACAATTATTGTGTTATTTGGGATTATGCTATGCTTATATATTCGGTTACCGCCTTACAAATTACTCATTTTGATAAATTTTATATGTGAAAAAGGTTATTTTGATGCTGCTGGACAGAATTTTAAATGTGTGAGTATTGTGAATAGAAAATGGAGGAAACTTGTTTTTAGACTTGGGCGGCGAGTGGTGTACATATGGTAGTAGATGTGCACCGATAGGGGGAGCGTTCGCCCGGGTCGATTAAGGACCTCACTCTATGTCACCAACTAATGAAAACAGTACAAACCACATGTGCTAAGTATGGGCTGGCCATAACCTATTAAGTTGTTTACAGTTTAGCCTTGCATCTAGTTAGGCCGAAGGGTATGGGTTACCGGGTTTTGGTAACTTATCGGAACTTCCTATGGTTTGTGATGAAGTTTATTAATGACTTGTGGTATGTGATGATTGAGTGGGCAGTCTGTCCAATACAACGGTGCCGTGCCTCGTGAGGGATTCTGGGTAGGGTTCCTTACGGCGCTAGATTAAAGCGTGGGCCCGCTACCTAGTGGCGCTACTTTGTGCTAGTAGCGTGGGTAAAACACACATCGGGATGGTGCAAGGCTAGACAATAAACAATGTAACGGTTTTGTAGAATGTGGTGATACCGACGGGTATCGGACAAACTAGAGCGAACCATATCATGTGGGCTTAAAAGTTGTACAAACTCTGCAGAGTCTAAACTAATCGATTAGCCGTGCTCACCGTCATGAGCGGCATGGTGAAGTGTCATGAGTATAGTTTGTGATTTTGATAAACTCTTGTGAACTTAGAAAATAGGTGGAATGTTTTATTGGTGAACTTGGGTAAAGTTCGGTGAATGGTGATGATATGACGGTAAGTGGTGATGATCTACCTTAAGAGGTAGACACGTGTTATTTATTCATTTACATTACAAGTTTTACTAACTCTATACTATTGTTAAAAAAAAATTTCCGTTAAGAAAATGTTGTGAACTAAAACTGGCATTTATGCAAATTAACCTATACACAACTTATCCTTGAATATGGCCAACATGTAGCATGCTAGGGTTGTCACCGACTTACCAGTACATTAATTTGATTAATGTACTGATTTCTTGCTTTCTTTTACTTGTTTTTGGCTCAGACCCTACTGCAGGTATTGACTGTTTGGATGAGGAGTTTGATGCAGCTTGTGATTTCCAGGATGGTTCTAACTAGGGATTTACCCTAGCCGGTTTGCCTATGGGCTTTTGGGTAGCACACTTACCGCATGAACCAATATGTATGGCTTGTCGCCAAGTACTACTTAGAACTTATTAAGACTATTATGCTTTATGCTTATAACCACTTATGATTCGGATATCGTGCTTGAGATGAGTTATGTGAGACTATGTTGCATTCCTGGGCAACTAGTCCCACATGAGGATGAGTTTGAAATGGTTGAGATAACCGGGGAATATGTCTTTTTTGAGATCGAGTCTCTGGGGTACGCTTTTGGTTGCCACCATCGAGTGGTTGACGGGCGTATGACGTAGATGACTGGCGTGGCTATTCCAATGGTTATGTCTTCTGTTTCATATCCGATGGCTTAGAGCCTTTGCAGTGCCCTCTTCAAGACATGTCGGGGTCTGCGATGAGGTTGGATGGTTACCGTAATTATTTGGGTTTAATTTGAGACCCCATCCATCCAGATATTTCGCGCTGACATGTCTCGGAGCATTGCACCACCTAGGCTTTGGGACGTCCTCACAATATGTGTCATCTCTTGCTATGACATCTAAAGCGTTATTATTATTATTATTATTATTATTATTATTATTATTATTATTATTATTATTATTATTATTATTATTATTACTTCCCAAACTCATTTGTGCTGGTTCTATGTAACTGACACTAATTTCTACTGCCGGTTTTTTCGCTGGGTCTAGAACCAGCGCAAATAAGGTGCTCCGTACCCGTGTTATTACAGAGGCAGTTGACGCTTATTTGCCCATGTGTTCAGATGATCCACTTGTAGTACTAGTTTTTATAAGATGACTGAACAAACAAAATCTGACGATCGTCTACTTGATTAAATATAGGAAGAAATTAAGTATTATATCAATACTTTATGCTTTTCTAAAAGAAGATAATGGTGGTGGTCACCCACCAACTCCGTGGCATATTTTCTTAAAACTACTTTCATGTAGTTTAATATTAGAAAATAGTCATGTGTATTTATTCTCTAATGTAAACCCTACAAGTTTATTATACAAACACATTCCACACCTACGTAGTCTATAGAAACCTCACAATTAATGTGTTCCAGACAATACTAAAATAGGTACGATTCATATTTATCCGTAGCAAAGCACATGGATTTACTATTTATATATTACAACCGGAATAAATATCTTAAAAACAAGTGGTCCAACAATACAATATAATAAAGTTTTTATTTGATAAATCTTATTTTCAGAAACGTAGAGCAAATAAAATTCTGGAGCAATAGGGGATAATATAAAATTAACTGAGATTTATGTCATCCACCACCAGGCCTGCTCTCTCTATATATATATATCACCAAAACGTATGTTGGGTCATTCGTACTTGTGAATGTCACCACCTTCTTTTTTTTTTTTCCTTCCATGTACTGTACCAACACACTGCTCATGCATGACGTACAAATGCTACTCCGTCTCTGACGTTGCTCTCCTTAATTTAATTAGATCATCAAAAACTGATCCTTTTCCCTATATCCGACATAATCTGACGCTGATCACCTCGATCGATCCGACGAACATATATATACGTCGTGCACGGCAACAAAAAAATGGCCGGTGGTTTCTGGTCGATCGGAGCGAGAAGCGTCAGCGAATCGCCTTCACCGTTTCTCAATCTTAACTGTTCACCACGGCGGCGAGGGCACATGCACGAGGAGGATGGAAGCACGCACCAACGGAGCCAATGGTTGCCCCCGGTCCCAGCCGCGGTCGTGATGGGCCTGAAAGGATTTCGATGGTTAGAGAGCTAAGCTGGGCATCAGGAGGATAGACAGGCAGTCATGAGTTTTTTCGCCATGTCCAAATCCCACTACACTGGACATGATCACCTGTAACGGGCCCTAAATCCTCACCTGTGACGGTTTTGGTCAGGGTCAGTGCTCAGTGCTCAGTGGTTACTGGTGAGTGGAGTCACCTCTGACGGGTGGAAAGCCGTCAGACGTGATTCACACCTCTGACGGGTACATACCTTCTGGCCCGTCAAAAATATTGATCGCCCGTATCCTTCAGCCAGTTAGGACCCGTCACAGGTAATACACCTGTGATGAGTCCAAAGGGTAGTGACCGTCATAGACAAGTCACCTCTGACGGTTCGTTAGCGAGAACACGTCAGAGGAGTTCCTATCTATGACGGATTTTAGTTCTAACCCGTCAGTAATGAGTTAAATTTCGAAAAAAATAAATGCTAAAAGTTGGCTAGCCTCAGGATTCGCTAGTCATGTCCTCTAAAGAATAGACATATACATAGCAGTAAAAATCACAGGTAAGTCACAAATACTCAAATATTGCCCAACTTTACATATTCTCTCCAACTTGACATATTGCCCAACTTCACATATACCAGTAATTCCCAACATATTCAATTGAAATGCCATAAATTCATACCTTGTATATACAATTGAAATGCTAAAATTTTGCCCAGCAAAATGCATGAAAGCCACAAATTCATACCTTTTATATGTATGACCTGTCGTATTTAAATTCGAGAAACAAATGGAATAGTCCAACGTAATTAGTATTTGATCAAAATTAAAGAAAATTTAGCAAACAACCATAATATTATACATATGAGAGTAAATTACATTGCATTCATACCACAGAAATATGAATGCAATGTATTGTGCTCAAATGTACATCACAAGTTCATGGTTAATTGTACATCACATTGAATTAAACCAGTTAAAATGTCTAAGTGGCGTGAAAACGTCCTTTCTTGTTCATTATTTCAGCAGGAATGAAGCTGCACACTTCTTCTTTAATGGGGGGTTGATGGGTACAATCTTCGTGCCAGCTTTACCCTTCTGTTCAATAACTCAGGGGTTAAAACGTTCAGAAAATAAAATTGATACTGAAATGAGCATATTTGCCATTAGAAACAACCTCAGGGTCAAAATCTTTCACCGCTCTTAGGAGTGTCGACATGTTGTGGCACACGTGGAAACCACATTGGTCTCCGATCTGTTTTGCGCATAAGAACTTGGTGTCATGATATAACTCGTTCTTGCCATCCTTGTGCCTAGCACCCTTTGCCACATATGGGCCCCAAGCCGAATTTAAGTCCTTAATGATTTCAGTGAAATCATACTCTTTGGCCTTATTGGAGTTAAGATAGGCAACCCTATTCCATTTAGGTACGATAACTAACAGAACCCAATGTTGCCTGCACGGTGGATATCTAGCATTAGTACTAAGAACCTTAACTTCAGACTTAATATACACGAAGGGTACTGTGTTCTTACTGTTGGTTGTGTGCGCATATGATGTACTCCTTGTCTTGGTGGGTCCATAAACACCGGTTCACATATTCAACTACGTCGTCGAAGCTGTGTCGTAAATTTACCTCGTTGATCATCGATGGATCAAGGAACCCAACCAGGTTACCAAGGTGACGACTCTCAAGCCAACACAACCTTAAATCATGTACGTATTAGCACTAATCTACGTAGGAGACAGTTCATTAAGAAATGAGTAAGGATTGCACTTACAAGGAGTAGCATTTTAGAAGTCCGGTGTCCAACTTCCGGATCCTGAACAGGTCGAAGAGGTCATCAATGCCTATAGTTACATATGCAGGCGACGACAGGAACGGCTGGTGGTCGTGACGTCCAACCATGGATGACTCCCTCATTTTTCGCTTGGCATTGCTCAGCTCCATGTATTGTTTATGTAGCTCTCTGCAATCAATGCCCATCATGACTAATATACGGTCATCCACCAATGGCTTGTCCAATTCAAATTGGGTCGGCGCCTTCTCGACTTTCCTCGATTTGGTGTCTCTCGCTGAAGTTGCAGCCTTCCCCCTTTTGGGTGCCGGCGCCAACTCCTCGACCTTCCCCTTGCCTTTAGCGCCCCCGCGGTCATGTTTGTGTGGTCCCTTGACAACTGGTGGGGAGCTATCGGCCTTTCTTGTGGTCTTGATCAGAGCCATGTTTTTAGTAATATCGCCCAAATCCATATCAGGTGCATCTGGTGAATGCGGTAACGACATTGCCGGTCCACGCGGAGCCTCGATAGAAAGCTTTTTCTTGGGAGACTTGGGAGGTGTGTGCTCCGTCGGTCGACTTGGACGAGGAGTCATCTTGACAACTATGTCTTCCTTAGGCCACTGTTTGAATGTCTTGCACGCATCACCCAAAGTCATGATTTCATCGTTGGGGGGCACAGGTAGTGGATAGGCTGACCAGTTATCTTTTACTGAATTGATGGACACCTTGGCATACCCAGATAGTAGGGTTGCACCATAGATCTTTTCTATCACGGAGGGTTTGAAAGTCATGCCCTCAGCGACTTCCTGAGCAAAATTTGGGTGGACCCTCACCAATAGGGCACATTGCGCTACATTCTGCATGTGTAAAGTTTCAAATTAATATTTGAACGTGCAAAGGTGTTGGAGTACATTTGGATAGGAAAACATCAATTACCTCTATATTGTCCACTGCCGCTAGTGCTGCGACAGGAACACTAAGGGTCGGCATCTCCGTGGATGCACAACTGCTCCTACCAGGGATAGGGCTTGCATCATGATGTGCCCGAGGAGTAGGATGAACAGCTTGTGGTGTGCCTCAGGGTATGTTCATGTCGGCCAGGATCTGTTTAAGCCTTTCTTCCACCTTGGCGTCCATGCTTGCCTGCAGCTCTTGAATAACCTCCACCTTAAGCTCAGCCTTTAAACGAGCGTCTCTCTCTTCCTTATGCTAAGGTGCGATCTTACCAGGTCTCGATAGACGACGACATCACTTTTGTTGTCAAATGTGATGGAGCCGTCCGGGTTGACCTTACTGCTTGCCCTTGCCCAGTTGTGAGCTCGTGGTTCTAGAATGTCCGAGAACGGGGCGGGGAGATTCGCAGCTGCAGCGGCCGCATCCTCTTGGGCCCATATCTGCTCCTTGCCGATGTACCCGGTCGTGCCCAGACGATGCGGGTGCTCATTCCGCTGTTGTAGTCGGCGATGTGCCTCACTTGACTCCCTGAACTCGTCGGTGTTCTTCAGTTGGTGGAACTGCTCCCATACTGCATCCGTAATTTGAGGGTACTCGACGAATGGTAGACGATTGTCGGGCGGGACGACGTACTTGTTTAGGAGCTTGGACTTCCATTTCTTCCAAGTTTTACCCATCTTCTGGATTGCCTTCCGCTTAAGCCTGTCTTTTGCTTCATCCGGAAATGTGAACCATTTCTCCATAGCCGTCCAAGCTCGCTCCTTCTCGGCTTTCGAATCCTTCCCTATATCCTTATGTAGGATGCCGAAATTTTCACGGGCTGCCACCCCGCAACAGTTAGACCATCTTCCTATGACAGTTCTCGGCGCTATGGGCCTACCACTAACATCTACCTCTCTTATCACCTACACTGTTGTGGGCCATTTGTTTTGTGTCCGAGGATTCCTACTCGACCTAATTGCACTAGTCCCCCCGACATCGAGGTCTGTTGTTCCTGCGGCGCACCTATAACACAAACAGGAGGTTGGTGTTGCAAAATTGTCACGTATTGCAAATTTGTCCTATAATTTACCTTGAGGTTCGATTTGTTCGCCTGCCATCGTCGTCGATGGTTGACCTACCGGGACTGGCTCCACAGCTGGGTCCTCTTGTGCCTGGAGCACTGACGTTGTCGTCATGGGTTCAACTCCCCTAACCTCCTCTGTAGCTTGGTCGGGTTCTGCCTGTTGCCTCGGTGGCGTCGCGGACGACGGGGATGCGACGGGCATTGTCATGGTCTATTTATGTGAAAACGCTTACAAACCTTCTATCATTTTTGGAACATGTAATTTTATATTTTTTAGAAGATGATTGTACTAAGGTATGGCCTTAGTTTTGCTCAGAAAGTATGCATCAAATACCATCATTTGCGCGAGAGAACAGGCAACTTGCAAACACGAAAAAAAACAAGTGTAGATAATCTATTTATGAGCACAAAACAACCAACTTTTCAAAAAAAGCAAGTGTACATAATCTGTTCTTGACCATAAAGCAGCCAACTTTTAACCATGAAAGAAAAAACAAGTGTAGATAATCTATTTATGAGCACAAAACAACCAACTTTTCAAAAAAAAGTGTAGATAATCTGTTCTTGACCATAAAACAATAATTTTTTTTAAAAAAGAACAAGTGTACATAATCTGTTCTTAGCCATAAAGAAGCCAACTTTTAACCACGAAAAAAATAACAAGTGTAGATAATCTATTCTTGACCATAAAGTAGCCAACTTTTAACCACGAAAGAAAGAACAAGTGTACATAATCTATTTATGAACACAAAACAACCAAATTTTCAAAAAAAAACAAGTGTAGATAATCTCTTCTTGAGCATTCATCATTGGCCAATCACCCACTGCATAAAACTAATTCTAAATTCATTCACTGCATCAAATTAATCCGAAATTCATCAAACCAATTCTAAATTCATCCAAAATTCTTCCACTGCATCAAAATAAACCCAGTTTCATCGTAAATTAATCCAGTGCATCAAAATCATACTAAATTCATCGCAAATTCATCCACTGCATCAAATTAATCTAACCATCCACTGCATCAAACTCATTGGAGTGAGAGGGAGGGGGAGGTGCGAAGGCGGCGGCCTAGCTGGTTCGGGAGAAGGAGCAGGAGGGGGGAAGCGGCGCTGACGCGGAGGTCGGGGACGCGGGCGCGAAGTATGACGCGGAGGCCGGCAGGCTGAGGAGGTGGCGCCAAGGGCGAGGTCGAGGAGCCGACGCGGCAGTAGGAGCCGGAGCCAATGCCAAGGGGAAGGTCGGCCGGCGGGGGCTAGGGCGCAGGCCGGGGAGGCAGCGCTAACGGCGAGGTCGGGGAGGCGCGCCGAAGACTAGGTCCGATGGCGGCGGTGACGGCACAGGCAGGGGGAGCGCGGGGAGGCGGGGGAGAGTTTGAGAGAGAGTGTGGTCGGGTCTGGTCCTTAAAGAGGCCGAACCCTAGGTTAACTTGGGTCAACATTATCTATGATGGGCTCCAACTAAGGGCCCGTCACAGGTAAGCGTACCTATGACGGGTGGGATACATGGAGCCGTCAAAGATATCAGGACCTTTGACGGATCTGAGGTTTCAACCCATCACAGGTATGCGTACCTGTGACGGTCTCTAGCTGGCGCCCGTCAGAGGTAAGGTTGACCATAGTTGACTTAGGGTTCGGCCTCTTCAAGGTTGCACCGGGTCAAATTAAATTTTATTATGTAAATTAAAATATATGTAAATTAAAATAAATTTTAGAAACAAATTACACATTCAGATGGGAAAAGTAAAGTGTATCAAAATTATACTGGCAAGTAAAATACAAAAATAAATAAATTTCTTAGATTAAGTTTTTTTTAATAAAAGTGATATTAAAATTTTGACCTTCTATTTGGAATTATATGAAAAATAATTTTCATTGGCAAAATTTCTACTTATACATGAGTAATATTATCATAGATGATGCATGACATTAATGCAGTAGATTGATAGATGATTAATTTAATCAGTACAATAGATTAATTAGCCAAATATATATGATATTAATGAGCATTGCAAACATATTACATTCATACGCGTGCATGACATAAATTACAAAAATAATCCTTCCTCATGGTCGACGCGGGCATGTTGAACATCATTTTCCGCTTCCTCCTCTTCTAGAGGTATTTCTTGAGCTATGCCATGCACGTACTGGTTGTAGTCATCTTCGTCTGTGATATTGTTCAATCCAACTATTCTTCTTTTGCCTTCACGAACAACATGTAGCTTCTTGTTACACGGATCAAGTATGTAGAAGATTTGAACAACTTGTTTGGCAAGAATGAAAGGTTCATCCTTGTAGGCGTTGTTAGCCAAATTGACAGTGGTGAAACCTTCTGTATCAACTTTTACATTGCGAAGATTGACCCATCGACGGCGAAACAATGAGACTTTGAACTTCAAGTAGTCTAGCTCCAATATTTGCTTTACTCTGCTGTAGTACTAATCACGGCGACCACCGTCGTCGGTACCAGCCTCAATGCGCAACCCACTGTTCTGCACTATGCATTTACTGTCTTGCTTGATCGTGTGAAAGGTGTATCCGTTTATGTCATATCCTTGCCAGGTTGTGGCATTCCATTCAGGGCCCTGTGACAACCACTTCAATGTTTCACTGGACAAGTTCTGCTCGTTCGCAATTCTGTTCTTGAACCACTCGTTGAAGGAAGACATATGCTTGTTTCTAACCCAACTATCTGATCAGCCTGGGTTTTTATGTCGGAGAAATCCCAAGTGTTCATCAACATACGGCACTACCTCGGTCATATGCATGAGTACCGTGAAATGAGCCTTATCATACACCTTTCGATCCATCCTTACTATTTTCCGTCCAACAGTACCCACACTATCAAGCCTCCCCTCGTGATGAGATCATGGTAATCCAATTGAAGAGGTTTCCGACATGTAGTACACACAAAAATCGATTACCTCTTCTGTCACGCCCAGAAATTCCTCACACGAATTTCTGAACTTAATTGTGTATTAAATCCCTATCCAGGACCAGCCAGGGTACACAAAAAGACAATGTTGATTACATAACCATCGTTCTTAGAAACAACTGAAAATTACACTTATTCTAGCAGAAATGCAGCGGAAAGAAAAACAAAGGGGTAGACTAGCTCCAGCGGGTACGGCTCCAGTCCACAGGCAACACTTCGACGGCGGAACAGCTCACTCCTGAGAGGCACCTCCATCGGACTCTGCTTCTAGCTCTGGGTTGGGAAAGTTAAGCAAGGCTGAGTACAAACCACCGTACTCAACAAGTAACACGGACAAGGGGAAAATAAATGATGCAACGGGATTTACAAGGACAGGCTAGGGTTAGTTGCAATAAAGCAGCAGTTTAAATAAATAACAGAGCTTAAAGAATAAAGGTAATTAAGTACAGTAAAGCATAAATAAAATAAGCAGTTGTAAAGTACCACAACACTGTCCAACGTTACACCACGTTGCAACAGGCCCAACCACTACTCAACATTACACCACGTTGCAGTAGTCCCGAGTGATAACCAATTTACCCAAGTTATTAAGGTTCACTAATCACAGTGAAGCTGGGAGCTCGCTCTTAACCGTGGGCACGGCTATTCGAATAGTTTATACTCTGATCAGAGGTGTACTACTGTACCCACAAGACACGACTCCACTACACTTGAACGTGCGCCGACATACCACCACGGCATACCGGAAAGGAGACCGTGATAGGACCCATTACACAGCCCTCCCTATTTAATCGCACCACACTTTAGGTTTCACCCCCTCCTTTACACCAAGTCGGGCAGTCCCCTCTTGTGCCTTGGTAGATCCGGAAGCAGGAGAAGCTTTCGTTACACCACGATTGCCCGTCCATACTCCATCACGCCTACCCTTGCCTGGGTACGTCAAATAGTTCGAAGTCATGCTCCAAATCCCACCTTACCCATTTCGGCATGTGGTTAGCACTTATTTACTTCCAGGGTTTCCCGTGAACCGGTCCTTAATCGCCATGGGTGCGACTCTCAAAACCATGCACCCACAGCCCACCATTCTCAATATTTTAATTGACATTAACCCGAACCGGGTAGTGAATCAATGTCTCAGCTAAACAGAACTAAGCATGATTACATGTGATCCCATGAGCTATTTGTTCTAAGCAAGGCTAAGCATTAACCTAGGCCTAACTCTAATCAAGTTACCCCTGGTCCAGCAATAAATAAGGTTGGATAAACAACGGCGTAATAATAAGGTTTACCCGAAAAATAACATAAAGTAAGTACTTTAATTAAAACAATGCATATTTGAAATAAATAAGCGAGGAATTTGCAATAATGGGTTCAATATGTTCAAGGATGAGTGTCACTTGCCTTGCTCTGGCCCTTGGGGAACTTCGGCGACGATCTCGAAGTAAACCGGCTCTTCGGCGGGGTCCAAATCTAAGCGACAAAGCACAAAAAATAAATAAAACAGGCACAAACTCTACTGAAACAGCAAAAGAAACTATTTTTAATGGATTCTTGATAATTTTATGAATTTAATGAAATTTGAATGGACCTAAACGGAGACTAGATGAATTACTTATGAATTTTAAAAGTTTTCTGGGTTTTTTAGCTAAACAGAAAAGTCCTAAATCAATTATTGCGCAATTAATGGGGCTGCTGACGTCAGCGAGGATAGAGGAACTGACGGCTGACAGATGGGGACCACCTGTCGGTGAGAGAAGGGGAGAGGGAGAGACTGACACGCGGGCCCGGGGAGGAGAGAGAGAGGAGGCGGGCGCGGGGATGACTGACGGGTGGGACCCACTCGTCAGCGGGAGGGGAACAGAGAGGAGCAGAGCTCACGGGCTCGGGCGTACGGCGGCGACCGGCGGGAGCGGCGGGCGACGCGGCGGCGGCGGCGCACGGCGACGGCGGCGCGACGGCGAGGGCGCGACGGCGACGACCGGCGAGCGGCGACGGCGATGACGGCCGGGGCGGCGACGCACGGGCGCAACCCGGCAGAACAGCGGCGACGGCGACTGGCGAGCGGCGACGGCGCGGCACGCGCGGGCGCAAGCAACGGCGGCCAGACGTCGGCGACGCGGAGGCGACGACGACCACGGCGGCCGGCGGGAGGGGCGAGCTTCACACTCGTCCGGCGACGGCGCGCGACTCGGCGGCGGTCGGCTGGAAAGGGGGAGAGAGAGGGGAGGAGGGTGCGGGTGCTCACCGGCAGCGGCGAGGGCGCGGGCGGGTCGGCGAGACCGAGGCGGAGGTGGCGACGCGGGCGGGTGCGGGAGATCGGCGGTGGCGGCGGAGATCGGCGGGCGGCGGTGAGGCGACCGGGCGCGACGGTGACGACGCGACGGAGGAATGCGCGGCGCGGGGGACGCTCACCGGCGACGACGAGGATGGCGACTGGTCGGCGACAGCGGCGCGGAGGCGATGACGCGGCTGGACAGCGGCGAAGGCGTCCGACGGCGAAATTGCACGGCGGCGGCGAGAGGCAGCAGCGCGGCGGCGACACGAGCGACGGCGGAAAGTGGGCGACGGCGCAGCGGCGGTGGGGATTTATAGGGTGGCGGCACCGGCTAGGGCGGGCGGAGGTTCGAGACCGAGTCGGCGACGACGCGGTCTCGGCAGCGGCCGTTGCGGTGGCGGCGGTTGCGGCGCGGCGGCGGACTCGGACTCGGCCGGCGCGGGCGGGCGAAACGGTCACTGACAGGTGGGCCCCACCTGTCAGTGGCGCGAGAGAGAGGAGGGAGGCGGCGCGGACTCGCGGCGCGGGCGAGCGGGCGGCGCGGGAGCTGGGCCGAGCGGCGGCCCAGGCGGGGCGCGCGCTGGCGGGCGGAGGGGAGCGGCCGGCGCGGTTGGGCTGGCCGGGGAGGAGTGGGCCGGCTCGGCTGGGCCGGCCCGGGAAGAAAAAGAAAAAGAAAAAGAAAAGGAAAAAGAGAGAGGGAGGAAAATTGGACTTCGGCCCAATTTGAGAAGGAAGGGAAAAAGAAAGGAAAAAGGAGGGAAAAAGGAAAACCCCACTTTTGCGGAGTTTTAAATTAATTTGTTTGGCCAAATTTTATACTTCTGTAATTTGAATTTAAATCCAGTTAGTCGATTTGCGAGCCTCGATTTAATTGAATTAATTCCTTTTAGAGGGATTCTTCCTGAGTTAATTAAGCCAATTGTTACTTATGAATTTCTTTTTACAATTTAGGCTTAGGACGAAACTCCGGGTGTGACATCTTCACTGGTGTAACTCTCAATGATGCTTCCCTCGGGGTGGGATCGGTTCCATACAAAACCCTTTAAGATCCCCATATACCTTTCGCAAGGACACATTTGCGTTATGAAAGCAGGTCCACAACACTTTGTTTGTCTAACAAGATGCACTGAAAGATGTACCATTATATCAAAGAAAGTTGTAGGAAAGTACATCTCCAAATAACATAGCGTTCTTACAATTTCTGCCTGTAGTTCATCTAGTCCCTCAGGATCAATGATCTTCTGGCCGATAGCATGGAAGAAGGAGCACAACCGCATTATCGTGTGTCGCACCTTAGGAGGCAAAATATTTCTTATTGCAACGGGCAACAATTGTGTTATAAGAACGTGACAATCATGCGACTTCATTCCTACCAGCTTAAGGTCTTGCCGTGAAATGAACCTACTAATTCTTGACGAGTAACCAGATGGAACCTTTATACCACTAAGACATGTCAACAAATTCATCTTCTCATCTTTCGATAGAGTGTAGCAGGCTGGAGGAAGGTACACCCTGCCGGACTCTGTGGTAACAGGATGTAGCTTCGGACGAACAACCATGTCTTGCAGATCTCGTCGGGCGTTTAGACCATCCTTTGTAATACCTGGGTTAAGCAGTAGCCCCATCAAACTCTCACATACATTCTTCTCAACATGCATCAGATCTATGCAGTGGCGAACCTCAAGATCCTTCCAGTATGGTAGTCTCCAAAATATTGACTTTTTCTTCCACATGCTCTTATCTTTTGCCTTTACAATTTTTCTCTTTTTTCCAAACTCGTTGGTTATTCCCATCGCTAAGTTGTGCACATATGTCCCTGTTGGGTGTTCTGGGGGTCTGGCTGTATCTCTGTGGCCATTAAATTTTTTTTCATATTCCTATAAGGGTGATACCGTGGGAGAAATCTTCTGTGACTCATGTAGACCATCTTGTGTGAATGCTTCAACCATTTGCTTCTTGTTTCGTCCATACACTCCAAACACGCCCATTTCCCTTTGACTGTTTGGCCAGAAAGATTGCCAAGGGCTGGATAATCGTTGATGGTATTAAAAACCATTGCATGGAGGTTGAAATACTCCTGTGCATATGCGTCCCATGTACGTGTGCCCTCATTCCAAAGTGTCGTGAAGTCATCGATTATTGATTCAATGAACACATCAGTATTGTTGCCCGGTTGTCTCGGTCCTTGAATGAGCATGACAAGCATAATATACTTTCTTTTGAAGCAAACCCAAGGAGGAAGGTTGTAGTTTACAAGAAGAACTGGCCATGTACTACGACGGCTGCTCAAATCACCAAATGGATTAATTCCATCTATACACATGGCAAAATGCATGTTTCTTGGATCCTCTGAGAATTCCTGGTAAATCCTATCGATTCTCCACCATTGTACTGAATCTGCTAGGTGTCTAAGTTTGCCATCAACTTTCCGTTCTTCGGCATGCCAACGCACGAGCTTTGCTTGTTCCTTATTCGCAAATGTTCTCTTCATGCGCTCTGCAATTGGGAGATACCATACAACCTTTGCCGGTCCTCCCCTCTTTGACTTACTTCCTTCACCTGCACTTTTTGCTCGTTTGTATCTACAAGCCCCAAATACAAGGCAAGCATCCAAGTCAGCATATTGCTTGTAATAAAAAATACAGTCGTTCGGACAAGCATGAATTCTTCTAACTTCCAGGCCCAACGGACATAACACTTGCTTAACTTCGTATGTTGTCTGGGGTAATTTGTTCCCCTCTAGCAACATGTCTTTTAACAGCTCAAGAAGTTCTGTAAGACTCTTGTCGGACCATCCATTACTTGCCTTAAGCTTCATGACTTCCAACACACAGGCAACTTGGTGTGCTTCGACTTACATCCATCATACAAGGGCATCTGGCAATCTTCCACCAACTTACTAAACTTCTCAAAGTCTCTGTCGTTGTCATCTGCGTCTTCAATGTCATGCAACATTTGAGATAGGCATTCAGTATCGATATCAATGGTATCTGTTTTCTGGAGCTGTGGCGACGTTCACTGTATTTTGATCCGACACTTCTTCATCAGCATCAACATCAAGTGCCTCTTGCTCTCCATGCTTGCTCCAACATGTATAATTCTCCATGAATCCTCTCCTTATCAAATGAGAATGCACTTCTGAACTATCAGGGATCATCTTTTCATTCCTACAGTCGTTACATGGACACGATATATACAGGCTCATCCTGCTTTTCCTGTCATTGTCCGCAAATTTAATAAAATCAGTGACCCCCTCCCTATACTCCATGGATGAACGATGAACATGGCACATCCCCACTTCCGATCCATCTGCAATAAATAACATAAAGAAAATATTATATGATGTTTCATTGAAAAAATATTATAAAATATTTCCATTATTTTTGGAATAAGACAAATGAATGGTAAAACATTGAAAAAAAAAGATCAAACATCTTATTTTTACCTCCAATTTTTGCAAAAATTCGCCCTCTTTGTCCTCCCAACCCAACTGTGAACAGTGCACTGGTCGGGACAGAAAACAGTTGGCAGTTAGGGGTATTTATAGCACGAACACACGCCTTAGACGGATTTAAAGAAATACCCGCCAAAAGTGGTGGGAGGTTAACTGTGACGGTTTGCAACTGGAAAAGCCGTCACAGGTGACGGCATACCAGAAACGGCTTATTCTACGTGGCCCGTCACAAGTATGGGATATCACCTGTGACGGCTTTTCACGTTGGCCCGTCAGTGGTATCGAACACTAGTGACGGGCCGCTGCTAGGCCGAGGTAGGATGCCACACTTGTGACAGATGTGGTTACAACCCGTCAGAGGTGAGGGATGGCACTGACCGGGCCGTTGGCTCGTCAGTGGTATCCCGTCACAGGTGTGGCGTTCTGGCATAGTGTCCGTACTTTCTATAAAGTAAATATGTAAATGTTATTCTCTCTGATCGCATGAAGCCACATCACTTCAATTGATTTTAGCCTTAGAATGATATATCAAGGGTGTAAATTAAGCCACATCATCTCAATTGTTTTTAGCCTTAGGATGGTACATCAAGAGTGCAAATTGCATCTCTTCACATCACCTCAATTGTTTTAGCCTTTGGATGATTCATCAAAAGTATAGATTGCATTCTTTTCCCTAAAAGACACACCATACAACCCAACCATTTATAACCTATAGATAATTGATAAAGGCATAAAATATATAAACACATGAAAAAAATCGTATAATAGGTAAGAAATTTTTAGAATTCATATCTACTATATTACATTTCCCCGCACATTTCCCCGCAGCAACGCGCGGAGTATCCAACTAGTATGTAATATGATTAGGGCTGAGAAAGTGGGGTGTGTGGTTTTTCTAATTTGTTTTTGATGCCAGAAAAAAATAATATGCATGAGCGAGACGAGTTAGTACGTGTGTATGTTGATGACAAGGTTCACTATTTCAGAATCCAAAAGGAAAACCAGCAATTCCAAGCTTAAAAAAAAGGGATAAAACAACTTTTCATTGAACCTGAAAAACTGTTCCGGAGAATTCGAAGAAATACAAATGTTTCCCTAGACATACATCCCAGCGGGACCTTTACTGTAGCCAAGCCATTTAATGTGTATATGACATGTGGATTCTGGACCTACGTATCATAGAAATATTGGGTAAACAACATGTCTAACAGTGGCAAATAATTAAGGGTTAATTTGATCATGCCATTGGAATTATGTATATTTAAATAAACGCCATTACAATTCGTCTATTTGTAACCGTGTCACTCAAACTTTGCAAAATTAGAATCATGCCATCATCGGCACATTTTCCATTTTCTTCTCTATCCGCACATGGGACCCACCTGTTAGATTCATCTTCTTCCTCTGATCTTCACTTTCTCCACCCCTCTCTCCACCGGCGTCGCATCCCCGTCCCCTCCACCTAGCTATCGCCGTTCTTGTGTGCTTCTCGCTCTCCAGCACGATCCGTCATGTAATGTCTTCCCGAACCTGATCTTGTATCCGTTGAAAAATATACATATTCGACCTAATATCTGTGCAAAATCTTGGCCAGGTACCTTGATTTTTAACCTGAATTTGTCCCAAATAAAATCTCGGGCTACTGTGAAATATCCGTCCTGTTTTCACCGTTACGTTGCTCTGAGTCTCAATAGGGTACTGATTCATCCAAGGGGCGTTGGCACATGTGGAGCCATGGCGATTGTGAAAAGACTAGCTGTTCCATGCCATATTGGCATTGTGTGCATATCGGCGGCAGTGATCGGTTTCCGCCTGAGCAACGCTACTTGATTGATCTAATGTATTTGCCTCGTTTGTTTTTTTTGCTAGATTATTTATTGGCTTTGGCGTACACTCTTATTGAATAGTTTATACGTTTTCTAAACTATTAAACAGTGTATTTATTATTAAAAAAATCTATATAGAGTTGATCGATTATTTCACATTTCCAAAGCAGATTTTTCAACTTTGTATTAGTTAATTTTATCGTTTATACTATAAATTTAATACAAAAGTCATATAACATTTCATCTTTCATCTTCACCTGATAAAAAAAAGCAACCACTATACTATAATCCTAACTCTATGTTGTATCAAGATAGATACACCTCCATACTTGCTCGAGGTAATGTATAGCGTGCGATATCTATGTTCTTTTATACTATAGTGCGTGCATCACGAAATCTCAATGATTGTATGTTGGCACATACGTGCGTCTCATGTTTGACAAAGAAAAGCTATAATCTTTGTGCTTTGTTGGCCTACTTGCTCTGATCCTCAAAGATAAATTAAGGTACGTGCAAATTAAACTCTCGTGTTATTCCTGGTTACGTACAACATTTGTATAGAACTCTTGTGTTCCTGTGTCTGTGTGAAGTAGATGCAGGTTAGTACCATATGCTGTACGTACCATAGGATGATTTCAGTAGTTCGTTCATACTTATTTTGCCACATATATCGATCTGGAAGTATTTACAGGACCATGTGTTGCAATAGGATCTTATTAAGAAATATCATTAGTATTTTATATTTTAATAAAATTGGTTTAACATATAAGTCTCAACTTTTTTTTCTTTTAAAAAATAGAAGGGAGTTGGTGGTGGGGTAGGTGGCAGATTCACCACCACCCACCACTACCACTGCTCTTTTATAGTAGTAGTAGATGGAAATACGCCTCCATGCAATTAACCTCGCTACCTCTTTGCATTTTAGATGGCCAACATGCATGAATACACATGTGTACCGTAATGTTAATATCTCTTTAATTAATCAATCTAGAATTAATGTGGTACGGTCAAGTGTCAACTCCATATATACGTGATTACGTGGTTCGGGCATGCGTCAGACGGACGATCGATGTTAAGTTGGTGGTACGTACCAGTTCGGCTTAGAGCAAGTATAATAGCATGCTATAAGCCGGCTATATGCTTATGTGAAGAAGAGAGAAGATGAGAGAGAGTTTAAGCAGGCTGTAAGCTTCTAGCCAGCTTGGACACAGGAATCAAGAAACTCTGTAAGAGTGATATCTAGGTCCTACACTAATAATGAAGAGCTAACTAGTATATGGGTGGGCTAAAAAAGACTATATAAAATCTTATAGCCAGTTTGTTGGCTATATTATTAGCCTTGCTCTAAATTAAGCATCGGTGGCTGCTCGCTTGGTGCGCTCGCAAATCGATCGCAATGCGCGCGCTGGCGGAGTTTGCACCCGATCGAGTTAATTTCCATACTTATTTCATAGTTGATCGTTTGGCCGGCCACCAAATGATTTGTACTAACTACGTCAATCTCTAAGTATTTGACGTCGTTGACTTTTTTATGTACGTTTAACTATTCGTCTTATTCAAATTTTCTTGTCAATATTTAAAGTCATATATATGCATAAAAGTATATTTAACGGTAAATGAAATGATATAAAAATAATTAATAATTATGTAAATTTTTTGAATAAGACGAATAGTCAAACATATATAAAAAAGTCAACGGTGGCAGACATTTAGGGAAGAAGTGAGTATTAGGTAAGAAATAAAAAACTATATTCTTGTAATTTCGATCGGTAAAAGAATTAAAACCGAAGATCCCTTATCTATGGCATTAAAGGAATCCATGCATTTAATTAGACTGATGGCACTGCACAGCATGTACAATTGTTCTGTGTTCCTGTATCACTTATCAATTTATTGTGTTATTTCAGACTTTGCGATTTTTAAATATTTTTTTTCTTTCCCAGAACCTATTTTTATTCCAATCTGTTGCTAGAAAATCATGTGCCCTGTGTTGTACTAATCAGCTTTGCTCACACTACCTAATTTGATTAAATGAGAAATTGGACTACCATTTAGGATGATATTAATTTTTATTTTGGAATGGCTGACCTTTCTGGCACAGTTACGGTGTGTTACTTTTTTATGATCATCTATATTAATATGACAAGCACTGAGTGATGCCTTTCAAAATTTTTATTCATGTAAGTAACTTTGGATATGCGAGCACTTATTCATGAAGCTCAATATTAATTATTAATTACGAAAAACTTGAAAAATATAGTCAATTTTTATATGATTTTTAAAATAATTTTGTTTTTTTATAAAAACTATATCGTTTAACCATTCGAGAAGTGTGTACATAGAAAATAGAATGTGTGTCGTAATATAGATCGAAAAGAAAGGGTGCCGAACGCGGCTACCTCCACATCATACCACATCCCTATTTAAAGAGGGGTATATAGGTTGTTTTTCTCAAATAATTTGCCACTCAAATTCTAGAAAATGCACTTATGACATGGATAGAGGTAGTATTTAACAACAACCAGCTTCTGGCCACATTCAATTGCCCATGTGTGTGTGTATACCGCAGTATATGTATCCATAGTTACCTGCTCACTTGCTCTATGCACCACCTTTCTCAACATGACATGATCCACTCCAACGAGAGGGACCAAATTTAGCCGAGGCAAAGTCATGGAGGACCCTGTTTCTCTGTTCATAATAAGAACAAAGGATGTTGTGGCCTTGGAAATGAGGGGTGTCAGGAGAACATCTTTGACACTTCTGGACCCTGCCTCTCCATCGCTCTCGGTCTTAACAGGGAGGTCACCAAGCTTTCTTATATGTGTCACCGTGCCACAGCTTGGATTCATCCGAGGGGCTTGAGCACATATGTGATCATGTAGAATGTGAAGAAGCTGGTGACCTGTCTGTCGGTCCCATTGTGCCGTCACCAGCGGAAGTGATCGGCTTGTTTCCCATGATAGTACTTGACCCAATGTCAATCTGTCATCATAGTATCTTAGATCTAGCTAGCTCGTGTGCAGATCATGTACTGTAATAGGTCATAACAGTGATTTTTTCTTTCGTGTTTCTACTGTACTATAGTGTGGAGAGGAATAATTTTATCATCTTTAAAAAGATTATAATGTGTTAATTATGTTACATACTCAATAGGTACTGAAATTTTAAATACAAATTTTGGTACTTACAACTACTTTTGAGAGTATGGCTCAATCACATATAATCTCCTTTCTTTTAGGAATCGTATCAATTGTGAATGGTTCGACTTGTTTAGACATCCCCTTTGCTATACTTTTCTCGAGGAAGTATGGCGCAAATGTGTTTGTTCTTGCTCGGCTCCTCGCCGTCGACAGCCAGTAAGTACATAATAATAGTGATCATAACGAGATCAGGAGTCACACGAGTCACACCAGAATGAAGCGAGCAGAAGGTGGATTACATAGATGCACGTTCAATCACGCAAGCTCCCAAACGATTTACATTCTTCATTCAAATTATGAAATTCGCGGTGGCTATAGTACTATTTAGAATTTAGAAGTAAGCCCATAAAACACAAGGTTCTCATCCTCCTTTTTTTCTGTCTATGTTTATAAGCCAAAATTTAAATTTTCAGTCTTAAATTTGAAGTTGGTTTTTCATCGTAGTTTATTTTCCAGCATTGACTTTTAGATAACTAGGAACATGTATAGAAAAGTTTTATTTACAAAT
Source organism: Oryza brachyantha (assembly GCF_000231095.2). NCBI lineage: Eukaryota > Viridiplantae > Streptophyta > Magnoliopsida > Poales > Poaceae > Oryza > Oryza brachyantha. Next base: position 9,160,267 of record NC_023169.2, on the reverse strand, counting down.
CATCTTTCGTTGTAAATATGTCATTTGACTTTTTTTCCTAAAAAAACAATCACCCCCTCTGTCTTTTTCCCTAGAGAAATACTTCCCTCCATATTTTTTTATATGACGCCGTTGACTTTTAGGTTACGTTTGACCGTTCGTCTTATTAAAAAAATATATAATTATTAATTATTTTGTTATAATATGATTTATTATTATAGAAATTTTAATTATGCATTATAATTTTGCATATTTGGATATAAATTTTAAATAAGACGAATGATCAAACGTGATTCTAAAAGTCAACGGTGTCGTACATATTTAAAAATATGGAGGGAGTATATAAAAGACGTGCTAACATGCCATCATCGAGACCTCGAAATGATATATGAGATGAGCTGATAACAAAATCATGGTGATTATTGATGTTAGCAAGTGATGAGACACCGTCGTCATCGGCGATTCGGCGCGGCGCCGGTGATATATTCCCCCTCATGCTACTCAAACCCCAGTGTCATCTTATTATCGTAGGTCTAGTTTGTCTCAATAAGTCCTTAAGTTGTGTGTTTAATTAATTCCAACCTTGTCACTTACTCACCCATGATTTGCTCCACAAAATGTGTAGCTTAGCTACTTTTTTTTTCATTGATCCACTGCCTGAATATATGCTTTGGATGGCAGAGCATACCACATCTTGATGACATGCTAATTACTCTCTCTCTCTCTCTCTCTCTGTGTATAAATCTATAGGCTACATTAATTGGTTATTAACACAGTCTTCAATAGTATACTTTGATAGTTAATTGCATTCGTACTTTATTATTAACATCTACAACCTTAACAATATATGAAAGTATTTTCAAAAATACGTATATAAAAGACCTGTTCTCAAAAAAAAGAATATAAAATACCACGTACACTAAAGATATATAGTGTTAGTTTGATAATTAGTTAAATGGCATGAATCTTGAATTTACTGAAAAACAAGGATGCCTTCTGTAAAATTTACAGGGAGGGAGGCCGCGTTCGGCAGTGAGATAGATAAGGGTCAGTTATCAGGTACGGAAAACATAATAATAGATTAGTATATAATTAATTAATTATTAATTATAAATAAATATAAAATAGATCAATATGATTTTTAAAACAACTTTTCTATAGAAAATTTTCATTAAAAAATACACAGTTTAGCCGTTCGGGGAAACGAGGGAAGGTAGATAACTTGCATGGTGTGTCGAACGGGCCGGAGTAGCACATGATTGTCTTATATTGCACTAACAAAAACTAGAATTAGGCCATATCAGTTTTTTATAATTCGACCGTTTTTTGAGTTGGTGTGAAATGCATGCCTTCGATATAAATAAGGGGAAACAAGGAAATTCCGTACTACCTCCGTCCAAAATATGGCAATATACACGGAGACACAAATAAATATGTATATAGAAGAACTTACGACATATCTTTTCGATTTTGCTTATACTTATAAGTCAAATTTAAAATTTTTAACTTTAAATTTCGAGTTGATTTTAAGACTTTTCATCATAATTAATTTTTTTAACTTTTGCTTTGAGATTGTTAAGAACACAAATATAAAAATATTATTTATAAATTATTTTTCGTTTACAAATATACCTTAGGATTTTGTTTGTTGAAAAAGTGAAACAATGACCCTTTAAAGGGGTCATTAGTTTTCACTCATCTTAAAACTAGTTATACTTATTGTTTGGGGTACCCATACACTGGACCGAGGAAGCAAGTACTTATGATACGAGTGTACCATTCAAAATTTGTGTTTGAATCTGCTCAGTGTATGGTTGAAACTTTATCCACGGTGCTTTTGTTCTATCTGAACAATTGGAGGCACAAATACTATGGTATACACTTCTTAATTAGCAATATACTTTTCAATACCTTGTAACACAACAGAAGAAAAAACATAACTCTATCAATTATTTAAAAAAAACTATCTGAAATGTCGACCATACCCGGATCTTTTGTTCCTATTAATTTGTCCAATTCAAAGTGTTTTGGCCATTATACAATCCCTCTGCTGTACTGCGGCAGCTCGTACTTATTACGCCATGAGGTGCTGAGCGGATAATAATAACTCACTTATTACATCGTGCCCAAGCTGACATTTCATCCACCAGCGTACAGATAACCACATTTCATCTCATAGGTTTTGCTCTACTCAGTATTAGTTTTTCAGGTAAGGAATCATGAAATTGATTCATGTCACATATATACTGGTCGTTTGAGAAATTAATCGCTGAATAAATCCAATTTAAATGGAATGGGTGGTGTTGGGAGAACACTCTTGTGGAGCGAGAATAATCATTGGTAACAACGGAGGGCCGGGTGTTCATGGTCCAAGAAAGCACCCTCGTGCAGTAGGATTGACATGGGCCTAGATGATGACTATGGTCTTAGTGCTATTGGGGCAAAGCCAAGTCCAAGAGGTGTATGTTGTAAAAAATTTTGTGTTGTCAGCTAGGACGATGGAAATGGGACACGGTCGCAAGTCTGCGTGGACCTATTATTCGCTCTTGATACGGAGCAAAAGCATGTCCTAATGTTTTGGTGTTTTTATTCCTATACTAAAATAAAATTTGGTATGACAGATGCTTGGTATGCTTGAGGTGGACATTGTGTTTTATTTCTTTTTTTTTGTCAAAATTCACTAGTACAGAACACTCTATCGGCAACGACCCATTTTTTCGAAAAAATTATGGTATCAGTAGCGGCTCATTTATCCATAACGGCTTAAAATACAGCCCGTTTCAAATATGCCCGCTAGAAATGGCCTGTTATGGATATAAGGTTATCTGCAATGGGTCGTACTTACGGACCATTACGGATGATCTGTAACGAGATAAAACCATGACCCATTATGGATGAGAATGTAGCGATAACGGGTGTCATAGGATAAACCGTTGCGAATAACTAACTTTATCTGTAACAGTTCTTATTATGGACCGTTACGGATAAGAACATATCGGTAACGGGTGTCGTAGGATAAACCATTATGGACAACTAACCTTATCTGTAACGGGTCATAATTATGGCCCGTTACGAAAACTAACATTATCCGTAATGGTTGGTAGTTTGACCCGTTACGGATAAGAAAATACCTATTTAAAAAATAATATTTTTTGTTTTTAAAATTATTCCGGATGGCGATATGTCTAATAGAAAAGTTCTAGATTTTGATAAGACCTTCAACTTTGTAATTGACATTATTTTTATTTAAGATTGTTTATGTGCTCAAATATGTGTTAAAGAACATTAGATCTATTTCAAAAAACTAAGTTTTGAATTTAGAAAACAATGTCGAATAGATATGTGCTCTATAGAGAAATCGTAGATCTCGGATAGGTCTACAACTTTGTAATAATTTTTTTTTTCATTTGACATTGTTTACATGTCTAGATTTCAATTTCTCATTGATTAGATATATTTGAAATACATGATATTTTCAAATGACATCGGATGAAGATATACTCTATATCAAAGTTGTAGATATTGAGTTTATCTACAACTTACAATTGACTATATTTTCATTTGGAATTTTTTTTGTTGGCCAAATATATGTTATAATTATTTGAATATATTTTTAAAACGAATAGTTAACATTTTAAATGACCTCGGATGAATAAGATTCCTATATGAAAGCTGTAGATTTCATCGAGAACTCCAACTTTGTAGTTGAGAACTTTTTAATTTAAGATTATATAGAGATTCAAATATACATTATATGACTTAAAAATTAATAGTCAAAAGAATAAAACGAAAAAAACAATCAAATATGCATTATATGATGAATAGATGGTGCAAATGGTTGTACGCATGCTTAGATAGCTAAAATTAGAACTATTTTTTTTGTATTTCGCGTGTATTTCCATAATGGTTCGTAATTATAACCCGTTATAGATATATCATTTTCGTAATGGCTCGTAATCATAATCAGTTATGAATATATCATTTCTGTAACGGTGGTTTACCCGTTACCGATGATTTTTTATATCAGTAACTCTTCGTCCGTAAGGGAACCAATACCTGTTATCTACAAGGGTATTGGCCCGTGATGAATAAGATGTTCTGTACTAGTGATTTCAGGATAAATATTATATTTGAGGCTAAATTATTGGATTGCGCATTGAGTAAAACTTTGGCCAAACACGTTGTATTCAGTATAGGAGTAGTAACCATACCATCCTTGATGATGGGTAATAATATATGAATTGTTTTGGTCAATCTGAACAATTTATCACCTCATTTGTAGTGTGTTCGAATCAAAATGCATCGCCACACCTTGAGCATATTGTCTGCAACCTATGACAACACCCAGAGATGTGACACTTAGGGGATAAACGCATGCCGGTTTGTCCTAGACTCCGACAACCAACTAGGATGTCCTCAAACACCATAGAAATGAGATGCAACCAAATTTAGGGGGGTTGGTAAGGTATATGGTAATGGATTTTAAAAAAGATAAAAGTACAAAAAAATATTAATTGATTGGAGGTGGTTTCAGTCAATCTTCGTGGACACTCCAAGTATTATACTGTCGGGTGCATATACCTAGGCGAGTGGGACCAAAACACACAAAACAATCACTTGCTCTTAGTGTGTACATTCTCATGATTGACATCATTCGATATAATTACTGGAATACTGACAAGTGTATAAAGGATATAATCATAAGAAAAGCTTGTCAATCCTAAGTTTATTGGAGGATGAACCCCTTCAGTGGGGGATAATGGGACCACTAGGGAGCATGGGAGAAATAGTTGATTCGTATGTAATGAAATCTAACCAGGTCAACAAAATACCTACTCATGTTCTTATGATTTGGCTAAGTACAAAGCTTACTCCTATTAATATGATTTTCCTAAGTACAAACCCTATGTGTTGGATTCACTACGTCTAGTGGGAAATCAATATGAAAGATATCGACCCACTCTTACCCAATCATGATCCTCCTTTTATAGTCTTAAGGGGATACCATTGGCTTCAAAATGGATGGTGGGTCAAAAAGCTAAAGCATAGACTCTGATACCAAATTTAGATTTTTATAATCTACGTACTGAAAATAGAAGTGCTTAGCCTAATTGATCACCTAATTGTAGAAATAGAATATTGACCATTTTCTGAGGAATTTTTTAAGGTATCCACGAATTATTGTAAGCCGTCTATTACTTACGATCTTACTCACAGTTCCACCTCCTTAGCACTAAACACTAAACCTGATCGCTTAAGGCACTGGAGGAGCCTCAATGGGCAATTGCTGGACATTGTAGGTGGCAACCTGAAGACTGTTGCTACCCTATTTATTATAGGTGACCCTTTCGTGATCAGGCCGGCGATCGCTACTGCACGACTACATCCCCACACGTTCAAGCCCCAGGAGTACTCAAGGGACTAGTTCCCCTACTTCATCTCTGGTAATTGACATCAATCAAGAAACAGTCGTTATTGCAATGACTTCAGGAAAGGGCAATGTTACGTTACCTTTTACTTGTAGTGATAGTAGTGTAGTAAAATTTATGTTTATCTATGTACTTCTATTAGTATATTAAATATTTTTATTCCAAAACACAATTTATCGCAGGGTTATATATTTTAGCTGTAATTTTATCTTTATAGAATTTTTACTACACTACTCGTGGGTGTAGTATAACAAAATCGGATCTGTTGGATCTAAAATAATAGACGGCTTATAATAATTCGTGGGTACCTTAAAAAAAGTCCAAGATGGACATTCACTGGCCTCTCCTTTTATTTTTGCACTGAGTAGATTGGGGGCAACCCAAAATATGGTAGTTTTTAAGTGTTGTCGATCATTGCGGTACTAATATTAGGAAGGTGAGCGTGACTTATCGCATGTCAATCTCGCATATCGATAGACGGAAAGTATCGGTGTGTGATTTATTTCCGCTAATAGATTATTTGGCAACACACATTGCAAGCGCTTCAACATAGATATGAAAAAGGTTACCTTTTTTTCAAAAAATAAACTTAAAATTATCCATTGTTGAGTACTTAATGGATTGGACTGTAGGTTCTAGACAATTTGGTCTGTCAGTACAGGTTTTTATGATCGAGACAATTAGGTCTTTCACTATCGATTAGTAACATAAATTGATAATCATGGTTTGAATATCACTTCCGGCTATGCTGGTTAAAATCATATCAGTGGATGTTGTACACTAGTTAGGATAGCCTTGCGCATAATAATGTATGGTTGTGTGAGAAACCTAGACAAAATTGTATTATCATCTAAATTATTGTCACTTGTCGGCTTATAGCCACATGCTCATTTGTCCATGTATATAAATATTAATTAGTATATGTATAAAACTGCTCACTGCTTCAGACAGCTCCAGTCTGGACACATGGTATGCATGAGGCACTCTAACGGATTCGGTATACATGAAGTCGTAGCTAGAAGACTCTGTGTTAAAAAAAGAGAGATAAGGTTGTGCCTAAAAAATGAGGGGTATCAAGAAATTATCTCGGGCACGTCGTTGTCCTCTACCTGATCTCACCACCGTGGTCACAATGCCTCTGCCTACGTATGACACTCAAGGCACGACTTGATCTACAGTATTGATTTATAAAGCAGGTGAGAACTGACAATGGGTATAGGAGTTTTGCAATGGTAAGTTTGATAACTTTTTATACACCTAATTGTTCTCGATATTGTTCAGAAAAACAGTGTGGCAGATCATGCGAATCACGCTCTATAGGAAATAACCTGCTGCATGATTTTCAAATGCATGCCTATGGAACAAGTGCTATTTCGTCAATCGTTCTCTAAATTCAGCTATTAATTTTCAAATTCCAGAAGAAATTTGGTCAAATAAACTGATGCTAGATTAGGTGCATGATCTTCCTATAGGTTCCATTTGGCAATATTGTCACGTTTTGAGGTGTCCGATTAGCATATCGTCACCTCACAACCATTACACCACACGTCTAGTCGTTATTCGTATGTAATCAATCTCACCACGAAGATTTTTCTCTAGTAAACATTTGAATAAATTCACAAAATAAGGAAAACACAATCTCAATGCCACATAAATGATTAAGCTCGGGAATTTGGGTTTCCACAAAATGATCTAGCAGCGAAACTGCTATGTAGTGGAATAATCTAAGCAAAACCAAAGCGTGATGATGATGATGATGGTTAGCTATTTATAAGTTACATGGAATGAGTGACCATCCATAACATGGATCAACCAAGCAACACTCAGGGCCTGTTTAGGGGCACTCGAACTCCAGAAAATCAACTTAGCAAATCCAGGATTCACAACTCTAGCATTAGCAAATCTAAGATCCCGAGTACATATTTGGTCTAGCTCTAGAAAAACGAGAGCTTGGTAAGATATGACTTTTTTGTCCTTTTACTGTAGCGAGTACTTATATCGGAGGGATCACGAATATTGGGGAGATCCATTCCGCCATCCATAGAGGGCCACCGACGACGGAAGGGGCGGTGGCACCCTAGGGTTTGGCGGTCAGGGAGGGGGGCGGGCTACTGTTCACGATGAACAGCACCTCTTGAGGAGCTCCAGGAAAAACATGGAGTTGGCCTCCAACTCCAGGATTTTTTCGGATTCGGAGTTTCTAGAGTTGGACGCGTTTGGCACGAAAAAACTAGAGCAGAGTTAAAAATATTGAAGTGGAGTTGTGCCAAACAGGTCCTCAATTATAACGCTAGTGGCCCAAAACAGATTTGGGCTACAAGAGGTACATGTTTTTTTTTCCGATTTCAGACAACTTAGCATGAATTTTGCCATGAGACTAATACTCTAAAAGGAGACTTCATAAAATTTTCAGCAACTACTCATCTGCCCGAGAAGCCTTCTGTAGCAGCATCAAAGTTCTTGTGAAATTGGTGCTGCTAGGAGATCCGAACATCAATGAAAAAGGTGTGGAACTTTATCTCTTGGCTTGCATGGCCCAAAGTGGGAGCTTGCAAGAATATTTGAAGAAGGCTATGGGTTGGTCTCTAATCAATTTCATTGATCATCTAAGCATTTTGTATGCTCGCTTCCTGTTGCTTTGTCCATGTAAGTTGTCCTGCAGATGATCATACACAAAACTCGTGGTGCATCACGATTTGTTCAACTATATAGAATGTAAATATAATATATAAATAATGTACATTTAGTTTGTTAATGTGTAACTTTGTCTTGTCAAAATATATCGATCATGTGCAAAAATTTTAAGTCGTTGACAACTATGAATGAAGAAATTGAGAGCCTTTATAAAGATCATACGTTTTGGCATAGCTTTCTATTGGTAAAAAGTTATTGCATTGCAAATGGATTTATAATAAAACGTAACATATTTCTAGAGTTGAAACTACAAGATGGAAAGCTAGGTCAGTGATGAAAGGTTTTCACTAAAGGGATAGTTATGTCTATTTCAAACAATTTCCCAATGGATCTTTTGCTACTTTATGTCAATGATATGTTCATTGCTTTTCATGATAGGTCTCTTTGATTGATCAGTTGAAGTCTCAACTTAATCATGAATTTGAGATGAAAAATCTTGGTCCCATGAAGAAAGTGCCAAGCATGGAAAATTAGAGTGATCGTAAGACTAGTAAATGATTTCTATCTCAGAAAAATTACATTGAGAAGGTACTTGACATATTTATCTTGGAAATTGCAAGCATTGGTTCATGTACTTGACATAAACCTTTTACTTCACACTTTAAATTATGTTAATCAAGGTAACAAAGACTACATGTCATGTATTCTTTACCACAGTGTTGTTGGTAATCTCATATATGCTATCATTTGTGGACCATATTTGGTTCATGTAGTTAGCATGGTTAGCAAATTTATATATAATCCTGGCAAAGCACATTGGAATGCTATTAAATTGTTTCTCCGTTATTTAAAAGGTATCTTTAATTTTCAGACAATGTTTTACAAGAATAAAATGAAAATAAAAAATATTGTTGGGTTTCTTGATTATGATTATTTTGGAGATCTTAATAAAAAATTATCTACTTCTACATATATCTTTTCTTTGTGTGGTTTAACAGTGGAAAACTTCACTTCAGTCTATTACCACTCTTTGCACCACTGAAACAGGATATATTTCAACAACCAAATGTGTTGACATCAAAAGTGGTCCCGATGACGTGTCACACATGAAGGTCTGAGAGTCACTTCTTAGAACGCTCTAGTGCAGGACCTAAATTCTTAGAAGGTGCACGGGCGTACCAGTCAGTTTGATCCTGCAATTGACAAGATAAACAGTAAAATAAGCTGATCGGCTATTGAGCCGATAAGTAACTAAGAAACCAGTCGATCGGACGTTGATGTAACGGTATTTAGCTAATAGGCCGATCGATCGGCTGTTGAAGCTTGGATCGGTTGAGAATCCGATACATGTAAACTCAAATAGCTTAAATAAACAGTAAATCATTTTCTACGATCGGCTAAAAACCAACTAGCAGGTGATCCTTGTAAGCAGATGCAACACAAAATATATACCGATCTAAATAAATCAAGCCGATTGGTATAAAAATAATGTAGTAAGGCAATTGACTACTTTACTGATATAAATATGATAAGCACATCCCTAAGCACTCTGCATTGGAGGTGCCCCAAGGAACAGAGGAAGACTCGTTAGGTGGGTGTTCTTTGCTGATGAAAAATAAAGGGACAAAAATTATCACTGGTTTAAAACTTTACTGTAAAAAATGCAACTAGAATGTTATTACATTATTACAGTGGCATCCTTATAATTTAAAAAACAATTGGCAAGTTTATAAAAGCCTCATATATAAAAGATGAAAGACTATATGGTTTTTGATAGATATTTAATGGTATAAATGATGAAATTAACTACTATAAAATTAAAGAAAAGTAAATTTGTATATAAACTTTTTTTTAAATGTATTGTTTAGCCATTCTAAAACGTGCATGTAATGCTGAGAAATAATCGTGAAATAATCCACGGAAACAAAAGGTAGCCCCGTTGACATTCTCTCAATTTTCCATGTCTCGCTCCTAAGCAACCCTGACAGTTTGTCATCTCTTCTTCCCATCTTTTGATTTTTTTTTAATTTGAAAAAACAAACAATCTCCAATGGTTGGTCATCCCCTCTCCATCTTTGTCAAGTTCATGTAATCCTCTCCTAAGCGCAAATATATGGGTGCTCGTGATCTGCGTACATCCAGTTACGCGGATATATGGCAAACTATTCAAGATGACTTTTTTCTTTACCATAATATTTGGGGAGTTGCCCAACTTTAATATTTAGGAAAAAAGTCGTAAACAATTGGAGTTACTGTACCAAGAGTTTTGCAATTTTGGTCTCCCAGATGGTAAGTTTATAAATAAAATGATAAAGGAAGATAAGATTTATCTCCAATATTTTGGGATAATCTAGTTGCTAAAAACCAAAAAGGTCCAAAAGTTATTGGTAGTTGACGCATGATGCGGATGGCATCGCACGACTTCGCATCGCGTCACCGCCGCTCCGCGCCTGTTGTCGCGCCCTCGCCGCCTTCATGCTGCAGCCGGCGCCGGTCGCAGGTCGACGGGGGCGGTGTGGGCCACGTGGCCACGGGGTCGACACGCAGTGTCCGGCTCAGGGCCGCGCCGCACGAGAACGCCGTTGGAGTGGAGGTGGCGCGCCGACGAAGGTGAAAAAAATCAGCGTCGCAGCGGGAGAGAAGCTATGTCGTACCTTTTCCCTGGGTGTGGTAAAGGAAACGTCGACTCCCAAATATACGTGCAAACAAGAAGATACAATAAATTACTAAATTTGAAAAGTGACAAACTATTGGAGGATTTTTTTTAATTTGTCAAAAAAAACTAGGATGGAGAGTTGATATAGCAAACTATTGCAGATGCTCTAAACAGGTCACAATTTAGGGGGTGTTGTCATGGCCTGAGTTTATCCTAAGCCTTAATTCGTAAAAGAAATCCGTAAATAATAATTGGCTTAATTAACTCAGGAAAAATCCCTCTAAAGGAATTAATTTAATTAAATCGAGGTTCGCAAATCGATTAACGGGATTTAAACTTCAATTGCAGACTATAAAATTTGGCCAAACAAATTAATTTAAAATTCGATAAAAGTGAGGCTTTCATTTTTCTCTCCTTTTTCTTTTCTTTTTCCCTTTCTTCTCAAATTGGGCCGAAGTCCAATTCTCCACCTTCTTTTCTTTTTCCTTTTCCTTCTCCCTTTTCTTTTCCCTCCCTCCTCCTCAGGCCGGCCCAGCCGAGCCAGCCCAGCTCCCATCCTCCTCCCGGGCCAACCCAGCCGACCGGCCTCCCTCTCCCGCGCGCGCCTCCTCCTTCCCTCCTGGGCCGTCGCCTCGGCCCAGCTTCCGCGCCCGCTCGCCCACCCCGCGCCGCGCGAAGTCTGCCGCCTCCTCCCTCGTGCCACTGATAGGCGGGGCCCGCCTATCAGTGACCGATCCGGGCGTCGGCCGAGTCCGCCTTCGCCGCGCCGCCGCAACGGCCGCTGCCGAGTCCGCCTCGTCGCCGACTTGGTCTCCAACTACCTCGCCGCCCTAACCGCGCCACCCTCCCCTATAAAACCCCTCGCTCTCGCGCCGCCGCCGCCTTTCCTCCGCTCGCCCGAACCACCGTCGCACTATCCTCCTTCACTGCCACAGTCGATCTCGCCGCTTGCACCTCGCCATCCTCGCCGCCATCTGTCACCCCGTGTCCCGCCGTCTCGCCGACCTTCCGTCGCCCCCGTCGTCGCCGGAGGACACCCGAGCGCCCTCGCGCCTCTTCCTCCCCTCTGCCACCGCGCCCGACCTCCTCCCCGCCGCCGAGCAATCTCCGCCGCCACCGCTGATCAACCACGCCACCGGCCGTCGTCACCTGTCCCGGGTCCTCGCCAACTTGCTGCCGCACTCTATCACCGCCGGTGAGCTCTCCCTTCCTCCTTCTCCCTCCTTTTCCTCTCCGCGAGCCGTCGCCGGGGAAGCTGCTGCTACCGCGCGCCTGCGCGCCTCGGTCCTTGCCGTCGTCCCTCCGCCCGCCGTCTACTTCGCCTCGGCGTCGCCGTGGTGGCCTCGCCGCCACTGGAGCGTCGTCGGGCCCGGCACGTCACCGCCGCCTTCTTCTCGAGCCGGCGCCATCCCTTGTTGTCCTCCTCTTGGTCCGGCCGCCGTCTTCGCCGTCGCCGCGCGCGCACGCCGTAGGGCGCTGCCTCCGCGCCTGCCGGGCGCCGTCTCCACCGCCACGCGGTCGCCGTGCCGTCGCCGCCGGCACCCGTTGCTGCCTGTCGTCGTCGCCCTGTCGCGCGCCGCGGTGTGTCGCGCCGCCGTGCGCCGTCGCCACCACGCCGCGCCGTCACTCTCGTCGTCGCGCCCGTCGTCGCCGTGTTGTCGTGCCGTCGCCGTCGCGCCGTGCGCCGCCGCTATCGTCGCCCGCCGGTCGGCGCCGCCGGCCGAGCATCTCCCCTCCCCGCTCCCCTGCTCTCCTCTCTGACTGACGGGCCCCACCCATTGGCCTCACCCTCTCTCCCTCGCCCCGTGGCCCACCTGGCAGCCGCCCACCCCTCTCTCCCTCTCTCTCCTCCCCCGGGCACGCTTGCCAGCCTCTCTCTCTCCCTCTCTCCCACCGACAGGTCGCCCCCACCTGTCGGTGCGCCTCCTCTCTCCGCTGACGTCAGCAGCCCCATTAATTGCGTAATAATTGATTTAGGACTTTTCTGTTTAGTTAAAAAAAACCCAGAAAACTTCTAAAATTCATAAGTAATTCATCTAGTCTTCGTTTAGGTCCATTCAAGTTTCATTAAATCCAGAAAAATGCCAAGAATCCATTAAAAATAGTTTCTTTCTCTGTTTCAGTAGTTTTATAGCCTGTTTTGCTTGTTTTGCCTTGTTTGTCGTAGGTTTTGACCCCGTCGCAGCGCCGTTCGTTCCCGAAGTTGTCGCCGAAGTTCCTCGTGGGTCTAAGCAAGGCAAGTGGCACCCTTCTTTGTTCATATTGAACCTATGTTTATAAAATTCCTCGCTTTACATTCAAACATGCATTGTTTTATGCAAATCTATTTATTGTATTTATCTATTGGGCAATTATCTTTATATCCGTTGATTCCCACTCATTATTATTGTCATCCCAAGGTTAATTTGACTAGAAATAGGGTTAGGAAATGCTTAGCCATGCTTAGTTCAACTAGCTCACCAATTATCATTTAATTAACGTTACACATTGATAGACCTTTAATGGTTGTGATCATGATTAATCTCCCGATGTGGATTAATAACAACTAAAATATTGCTTACGGTGGGCTGTGGGTGCATGATTTTGAGAGTCGTGCCCATAGCAATTAAGGACCGGTTCTCGGGAAACCCTAAAAGTCTTACACGTACTAACCACAAGCCAGAATGGGCAACGGTGAGACTCGTAATCTAGCTTGTCCCTATTCAACGTACCAAGGCAAGGGTGAGCGTAATGGAGTATGGACGGGCAATCGTGGTGTAACGAAAGCCTCTGCTGCTTCCTGATTCACTAGGGCACAAGAGGGGACTGCCCGACTTGGTGTAAAGGAGGGGGTGAAACCTGAAGTGCGGTGCGATTGTCTAGGGAGGGTTAGGTGAAAGGTCTTATCATGGTTTCCGTACTAAGGTATCGTGGTGATACGTTGGGGCATGGTAACATGCTTGGGAGCCATGTCTTGTGGGTAAAGTTGTACACCTCTGCAGAGTAAAACTATTTGAATAGCCGTGCCCGCGATTATTGGGCGAACTGACAGATTCACTGGGATTAGTTGAACCTTTTATAATTTGATTAATCTTGGAACCGGTTTGACCCTGCGCAACGTGGTGTAACGTTGGCAGTGGTTTGGGTCTGTCGCAACGTGGTTTAACGTTAGACAGAGGGTTGACCCTGTTGCAGTGTGGTGTAATGCTAGACAGCAGTCTGGGCATGTTGCAACGTGGTGTAACGTTGAACAGTGGATGATTATTTTAAATGTTACTTTACTTTTATTTCAGTCTATTTTATTTATTGTTTTGCTAAATTACGGCAGCTTTGTGCAATTTAACCTTAGCCTATCTTTGTTATCCAATTGCATTCATTATTCTCCCCTCTTGTGGGTGTTACTTGTTGAGTACGATGGTTTGTACTTAGTCTTGCTTAATTTTTCCCCCACCAGAGCAAGTGTCAGAGCCTGAGTCAGAAGTCGGAAGAAGGTTGTTACAAGGTTGAAGTGAGGTTCAGTCCGCCGTCGAGAATGCCTGTGGTGTAGAGCCGTCTTCGCCAGCTGGAGTTGAAGATTAGATGGTCTAGTTTGTTTTCCTTTTCCACTGCATTTCGATAGATAATTGTTTTTATTTGTTTTTAAGTCATGGAACTATGTATTGATTTGTCATAGTGTGTACTCGGACTGATTCCTGGACCGAGATTTAATACATGCTATTGTTCAGAAATTTGGTGTAAATTTCTGGGCGTGACAGGTGTTTAGATTGAGAAAATTTTTGGAAGAAGTGTCACGTCAAATGTTTGACCGGATGTCGGAAGGGGTTTCGGAAACGAATGAAAAAACGAATTTCACGGCTAGCCTGGAAACCGCGATACGAATCTTTTGAGCCTAATTAATCCGTCGTTAGCACATGTTGGTTACTATAGCACTTATGGTTAATCATGGACTAATTAGGCTCAAAAGATTCGCCTCAAGATTTCTTCCGTAACTGTGCAATTAGTTTTTTGGTTCATCTATATTTAATGCTTTATTTAGGTGTCCAAAAATTCGATGTGATGTTTTTGGAAAAAAAATTTAGAAACTAAACTAAGCCTTATTAGCAACCTCTTAGGGATAGCACTGGGTCAGATTTAGTACGGGTAGAGCAATTACCCACCTGTTAACTTGAAAACTACGGGTAGAATTCCCTACCCGTACCCATACCCACGGATAAAATCTTATACCCATACCCGTACCCATCGGGTACCGGGCGGGTATCGAGTACCCGTCGGGTCTACCATTTCACATGTCAAAAGCACATCATAATAATTATTTCAATATATACAACAAACTAAATATACAGTTCATAATACAACATTGCATCACACATAAAAAATTTTAACAAATACAACATATTGCTTATAATAAAATATTCCAACAAATACAACAAACTAATCATAGCGATAATAGCACATAGCACATTAACTGATGTTCAGATTCAACCATTCAATATTACATCACATATCAAAATTTCAAAACATAGGTCATATCAAAATTTTTAGCTAAAAGAGAGTACATCATAAATATTATTATATAAATAACATAATAAGATTTTAGACAAAATTCATATGTAGACTATTTTCGGTACCCAACAGGTTACTCATGTGTGAGAAAAAATACTCATACCCGTACCCATGTCAATTCCAGTTAAGTACGAGTATTACCCACGAGTTAAAAATCATATCCGTATCCGTCCCCGTCGGATCGGGTAGCCGACGGTTAGCCGTACCCGTACCGGAATTGCCGTCCTAGTTCCTTGACGACCGAATCAGGGGATTACAGGGACACGTCTCATCACAGCCGCGTAACTTCGTCGATCATCACGTCCCGTTCCATCCCTTCGTCACTAAGCCACGGAACGACAATAATAAAAATTGTAAAACATGGGATTCATTCATCTTCCCACCCACTCGCCAGCCAGCAGCGGGCACCGGCGAGCTACCCGCGACCGGTGCATTGAAACTTCCCACCCGAAAATCTCCCCACAATCCCCAGCCAGCCACTCGCCACCGCCCCTCCCTCCCTCCCTCCCGCGGCGGCAATCTATCTCCCCTCCCCGCGGGTGGGAGTTCCGCGGAGCGAGCTGGGGGGGTGGAGGACCCCCGAATTGCTCGAGCAGTTTCTTGGTTTCTTTTCCCCCCCGATTCGGTTTTCTCTGCGATTCCGGCTGAAAGATTAGGTCTTTTTTCTTTCCCCCTTCGTTCCTTTGCGTCTGAGCTGCTCTGCTGATCCCAGAGCGATTCTTCGGAAAGGGGAAATCTCTCCTCTTTTAGGGGCGAGGTCGATCGAGAAAAGCGCCTTCCTTTTTCTTTCTCGGCAGTTGCTGATTTCCGCATGGGGCTGTCGCAATCCAAGGAGGAGCTGCTGTATCAGCAGGTGAACTACGGCAACGCCGATGGGATTCGGGCACTCCGGGCGCAGGGCGCGGGTCTTGAGGCAAGGATTAAAAACCTCTCCTTTTTTTTTTCTTTTCTCTCCTCTAGATTGCTTATTAGTCTTGTTGTTGAGGGTGGATGCTTGGTTGTAGTGGATCGACAAGGAAGGGAAGACGCCCCTGATGGTCGCGAGCATGCGGCATGATCTCATAAATGTGGTTCAAGTGCTGATTGAATTGGGTGCCAACGTGAACGCCTACCGTCCTGGTATGGGTGCTTCTGGTTGTACTGCATTAGTTCACCGTATATTACCAATGTTCTTCTTTGTCCCATAAAGAGGGGTTAGTCTTTGTCGAAATTCCCCAGGGTTGGTGTGAGTGAATTTATTGGGCTGCCTCAAAGTGTGTTAATTTCGAGATTAGTAGGGATGTAGATATTTGCATAACTTGGTATGAAGCTAAAGTCAACTCCTGCTAATTCAAATAGATGACTTGGGTGATTGTGCATATAAAAAAAATTCTTTGGGTTGCATTTTTAGTAGTTCTCGCGTTTATATGTCCAAATCAATATTGTGGGACTGATATACATTGCACCAACTTGAAAGAAGTGTAGGATGTTTCTCTGTTTCTTGCCTATTCCAATTCTTCCATTGCCAAAATTTGTCTTAAGCGGTTTGTCGCCAAAATTTGGTTAGGTATCATTGGCGTGGATGGTTTATTGTGTTTTCTAGTTTATCTATTTCTAGCATAAAATTGGCAATTCATAGGCATGCAATTTGATGAGCAAACATTGGTAATGCCAAATTTCAATAAGGTTAAGTGGTGCTATTTCCATTTTTTTACCACAAACCAAACAGCCATGTACTCCTTTGGTTGAGAAATATAAGACACTTTGATTTTGCAGAAGGATTGAGGCGTTGAAATGAGGAACACTGAGAAAATGGTTTAAATTTGCTAATGATGTCTTGTAAAAGAGAGAATACTTTGTATGGGTGGTAATAAACGGATGAACATGATACAGCATAAAATGGAGGATATTGTATGGAAAACCTCAATTAATCTACAGTTCTACTCCATGGTAGGGTTATAATTGTTGACAAAACCATTCAAATTATAGGCCTTGTACTTCCAATGCAGGGGGTGTCATTGAATGTGATCTTTCTGAATGACTCCCTCTATTTTGATATATTAGACAAGGTTTTGTTGGTATATGTTTCAATGTAAATATTATAAGGTTTTTCCAATGATATTTCCTATTTGTTTTTTCTCCCACATGATCTCATTCACACACTTACTATTCCCCCTGTTTTAGGTTATAAGACTTCCTAGCTTTGCCTAGATTCATATGTGTGCTAATGAATCTAGACACATATAAAACATATGCATTGAGACATGGATGAATCTAGGTGAAGCCACAAAGTCTTATAACCTGAAAAGGAGGGAATACTACTCATTCTATATCTTCTAAAATGACAGTACTAAGTTGTTTCCTCTCATATGTTTATCATATCTCCTCACTTGTTTTGATTTGTCAAAATACTCCATATATAAATGAAGAGCTTGGAACCTCTGTAGAAATTATTTGTCAAGTGAAGCACCCAAATCCAATAGTATTCTTAGATCAATTTGCTAGTATTATTTTTTCTTGCCCCCATTTTTTGTCGCAATTCGGATGGCCAAATCTCCTCTGATTTGGCCACAAGTGTCCTTGTCTGAATATAGGAACTTAGTTTCTAGCAAAGTTCAGTCCAAATGAGATTTAATGTCCTTTGCTGCACTTACATTAATCTTTGGGATCCTCGCTGAATATGTGCGTACTTCAAGTGGGAAGGCCACTAAGAGTGTCAGTATCTCAATTGTTACTCTCATTGGTGAGAGGATGACACTCAAACTTGGAGCAATTTTCTGTTTACTTATCACCAAATGCCATACACTTCCCGGGGAGGGTTGGATACATATTTATAGCTGCCTACTAGTCTAAAAGATGCTGTCCTAGAGCATCTCAACAACCTGTCCTAGAGCATCCTAACCACCTGTCCTAGAGCATCCTACAACTTGTCCTAGATGCTGTCCTAGCAACTAAAAGCTGAAAAACAAGGGTAGGACACCACAAGACCAAGACCAAACAGCCCAAGACTTATTCCTTCATTCTCCCCCTAAGTCTGGTGCGTCGTCTTGTGAGAAAGTTGAGCCATCCCGATCCGAGAGCAAAGCTCAAGGAACTTGATCCTACCAAGGGGCTTGGTAAGCAGATCCGCAAGCTGGTCCTTGGTGTTGATGTAGCTTGCCTTGATGCTCCCTTCCTCCAAGCAGTCGCGAATGAAGTGGTACCTCACCCGGATGTGCTTGCTCCGTTCATGAAAAACAGGATTTCTTGCCAGGGCCAGAGCGGACTTGCTGTCCACCCTAAGCTCCACCACTCCAGTGTCTCGGCCGAGGAGATCACCGAGCAGTCGAGCAAGCCAGAGTGCCTGGGTCGAGGCAGTGGAAGCCGCTATGTACTCGGCCTCGCAGCTGGATAGGGCCACCACCTGCTGCTTGATCGACTGCCAGCTAACGAGGCACTTGCCGAGGAAGAAGAGAATCCCGCTCGTGCTCTTGCTAGTGTCGATATCGCCGGCGTGGTCGTTGTCGGTGTACCCAATGAACTGTGCCTTTCCAGGGCACCTCGGGTAGTAGAGGCCGTGGTCGAGAGTCCTCGCAACGTAGCGGATGATCCTCTTCACAGCCTGCTGGTGCTCCGTCGTCGGTCGTTGCATGAACCGACTAACGTAGCCAACGGAGAATGCCAAGTCCGGCCGTGTGTGGGTGAGATAGCGAAGACTCCCCACAAGACGCCGGTACTGCGTAGCGTCCACCTCCTCCGCCGTGCTGGCCCGGCTCAGCTTCAGCCTCTCCTCCATCGTGGTGAGGGCTGGGTTGCAATCGTTGAGCCCAGCGAGTTCAACTACGCGCTTGGCGTAGGCAGTCTGGCGAAGTGTGATCCCAGAGTCATCTTGGTGCACCTCGATCCCCAGATAGAAGGAGAGGGGCCCCAAGTCACTCATCTGGAAAGTGGCCTTCATGTCTTCCTTGAACGCTGCCACCTCCGTATCCTTGGTGCCAGTGATCACCAAGTCATCAACATAAACACCCACCAGCAGGGTATTTCCTCCATTTCCCCGCCGGTAGATAGCAGCCTCGTGCGGGCTTGGCTCGAAGCCCATCCTCTTGAGCGTGGAATCCAACTTGGCATTCCACGCCCTCGGTGCCTGCCGCAGGCCGTACAAGGCCTTGTGCAGACGTAGCACCTTGCCCTCCTTGCCGGGGATCGCAAAACCCGGCGGCTGGTGCACGTAGACCTCCTCCTTCAAGTCGCCGTTGAGGAACGCCGACTTGACGTCCATGTGATGGATGCGCCAGCCTTCCTGAGCTGCCAGCGCAAGGAGTCGCACGGATTCCATCCGTGCCACTGGGGCGAAGGCATCGTCGAAGTCGATCCCCTCCTGCTGCACGAAACCACGTGCCACCAAGCGAGCCTTGTGCCTGACGATGACTCCGGCTTCATCCCTCTTCAGCTTGAACACCCACTTAAGAGAGATCGCACGATGACCATGAGGGAGGTCAGCAAGCTCCCAGGTGCGGTTCTCCTTAACCGCGTCCAATTCCGCCTTCATCGCGGCGCGCCATGCCGCGTGTCTCTCGGCCTCTGCGAAGGACCGAGGCTCGCCGTCGTCGCACGCAAGGTGCAGCTGTTCCTCCAGGTCATGAGGCACCAGTCCCGGCACTGGCTGGTCGCCGAGAAGGTCCTCCATCGTACGGTACCGCAGGGGCTCTCCATCATGGTAGGCGTCGATGCGCTCATCGTGTGAGAGCGGAGTAGCGAACTGCACCGGGCTGCGCTCGACGTGAGCTGGTGTTGGTGTGGACGTGCCCGGAGGGGTGGCTGGTGGTGTCGGAGTGCGTGGGGTCGCCAACTGTGGTGGTGTCGGCGTAGAGCGCGGCGCAGCCAAAGTCATGGCTCGAGAGCGTGGCGCTGCCGAAGTGGTGGGTGCTGGAGTTGGTGGAGAATCGGAGACTGGGGTAGGCACGCTCGGTGAAGGGGAGCTGCCCACTCCCCCAGCTTCCCTGAAGTGGATGTACTCGACAGTGAAGTCGTCATACGTCGGAGTAGAGCCGTTGTCCACCGTCTTGTCCCATGTCCATCCGCGCCCTTCGTCAAACACCACGTCGCGCGCCGTGCGCACACGCTGTGTCGCCGGGTCGAGGATGCGGTAGGCCTTCGAGCCTTCCGTGTAGCCGATGAACACCCCTGGGATGCTCCTGTCGTTGAGCTTGCCGATGTGGCCAAGCTCCTTGGCGAACGCGAGGCAGCCAAAGACTCGCAGGTGGGAGACCGATGGCTTGCGCCCATGCCAAGCCTCGTACGGCGTCCTGCCATCGAGAGCCTTGGTAGGTGAGCGGTTGAGGATGTAGACAGTCGTTACCACCGCCTCCCCCCAGAAGAGAGCCGGCATTCCTCTCTGCTTGAGGAGGGCTCGAGCCATCCCCACAACCGTCTGGTTGCGCCGCTCAACGACGCCGTTCTGCTGTGGGCTGTACGGCGCGGAGTAGTGGTGGTGAATTCCTTCATCGGCACAGTACGACGCGAATTCAGCCGCCGTGAATTCGCCGCCGTTGTCGGTGCGCAGGATGCGCAACTTGCGGCCGCACTCCGCCTCCGCAGCAGCCTGCGTGCGCCTAATGGCGTCCGCAGCCTCTCCCTTGCTACCGAGGACCGTCACCCACATGTAGCGAGAGAGGTCGTCGACGAGCAGCAAGAAGAAGCGTCGTCCTCCTGGTGTGGCCGGAGTCACCGGGCCACACAAATCCCCGTGCACGAGCTCGAGCCGCTCCTTGGCTCGGAAGCTCGTCTGATGGGGAAAGGGGAGCCGCCTCTGCTTCGTCAACACACAGACGTCGCAGAACTGCTCCACGTGGTCAAAGCATGGCATGCCTCGCACCATCTCCTTGGTACTGAGCCGCTTCAGGGCCTCGAAGTGGAGATGGCCGAAGCGCTCGTGCCACTGCCACGCCTCGTCCCGGCGGGCGACGAGGCACACGGGTTGTGCTGCCTGCACGTTGAGGATGTAGAGTCGGTTGTTGCCTTTGGTTACCTTGACAAGGAGGCGACCACGGCGCTCCCCGATCTTGCGCCGATCCCAAATCCTCATGACTCCGTTCTTGATCACCACGCATGAGCCTTTCTCTTCTTCCAGCTGTCCAATACTGATGATGGAGTTCCTCAGCGCGGGAATGTAGTAGACTCCGGTGAGCAGCCTGTGCTCGCCGGACTTGGTGGTGAAGATGACGGAGCCGGTGCCCTTGATATCCACGCCAGAGGCATCCCCAAACTTGACGAAGCCTCGGACGCTGGGATCAAGCTCGGTGAAGAACTCCCGTCGACCGGTCATGTGATGGGTGGCCCCGGTGTCGAGGACCCATCCATCAGTCTTGTCGTTGGAGTCGTCGCCAAGGAGGGCTCGTGCCTTCGGCTCTTCTAGGTGGAGGAAAGCCGATGCGGCCGGTGCCGCTGGAGATAGCTCGATGCTTGCGTGTGCCAGGAGCAGGGCTGGTTCTTCCTCCACTTGTGCGGCGTTGGCTTGGCCTTGTCGTGGTTGTCGGCAGTCCTTGGCCCAGTGGCCAGACTTGCCACAGTTGCAGCAGGCGTCGTCTCGCGTCGGCCTGCGGTTGCCGGTGGTGCCGCCCTGGACGCCTCCGCGGGCTCCACCCCGAATGCGTCCTCGCAACCTGACCCGGACGCCTCCGCGCCCCTTGTGCAGATTGCCGCGCTTGCGGCCGCCTACCGAGGAGGACTCCCCCTTTTTCCCATCACCCTGGCAGGCCTCCCACTGCTCCCGAGTGAGATGGAGCTTCCCGCCAATGGTGATGGGCCCGGAGAGGGGCTGTGGCTCATCGCCGTCGACGACCTTGAGGCGACCAATCGCCGCCTCGATCGTCATCGTGGAGAGGTCCAGCAGAGACTCGATGGAGCGGGCAATCTGCTTATACTTCTCTGGGATGCAGCGGAAGAGCTTCTCGACAGCTCTCTCCTCGTTGTAGGTGTCGTCGCCGTACTGCACCATCTTCTGCAACAGAGTGTTGAGACGGAGGGCAAAATCATCGATGTCCTCACCTGGCTTGAAGGCCAGGTTCTCCCACTCCTTGCGGAGTGCTTGCAGCGTGCTCTTGCGGGCGCGATCGCTGCCGATGCGTGCCGCAGCGATGGCGTCCCAGGCCTCCTTGGCAGTCCGCTTTTGCGAAAGCGAAAACTGCATCTCGGATGGAACTGCAGCGATGAGGGCATTCAGCGCCCGTCGGTCTTCATCGTAGTCGACGTCGCCATACCGAACTGCCTCCCACATGTGCCGCACCTGGAGCCTCACCCTCATCACCGCGGCCCACTCGATGTAGTTGGTCTTGGTGAGGGTAGGCCACCCACCACCGGGACCAAAGTCCCTGACCACCGCTTGGATGCCGTGGTAGCCATGGCGCCGGTCAGGGGAGGGAGAGTCGCGCTACCTGTGAGGGCCGCGCTCTCCGTAGATCCGGCCGCCATCACCGGGAGGGTAGCCGCCACAGCGTGTGTTCTCTGGGTTGCCGCCGGCACGCCTGCGCCCATCTGGGCTACCGTTGCCGCACGCGCCCTCACTTGGGGCGCCGTCGGCGGATGCGTGGTCCCCTGGACCGCCGCCGCCATGGGGGTGGGCTGCTGCCCACCGTATTGTCCGCTCCCGCACCCTTCCTCTCGCCAGCTCCTCAAGGTCCCTGTCGGCGGTGATGTCGCCGACGATGGAGCCGTTGATGCTGCTACGCAAGGTCTCAACCTCAGCCTCCGCCGCACGTGCTGCATCTTCCGCCTCCTCTGCTTCTGCCTCCGCCCTGATCGCCGCCAACTCCGCTGCTGCCAGCCTTGCTGCCCTTGCTGCTGCTGCTGCGGTCTGTGCCGCTGCTCGCCTGCGCTCTTGCGCTGCAGCGAGCTCGGCGTCCTGCTAACGTCGTGTGCTCGAGGCGCCCGAACGCCGAGACTGTCCGTCGGACATGGCGCGCCTCCGGGGGGCTGCTACGTGGAGAAGGGAAGGGGAGAGGGGAAGGAGGAGCAGCCGGTGGTGCTGCTGTTGATGGTGGCTGAGTGCTCACTCGAGCTTGGAAAGGGGAGGAGCAAGAGATGTTCAACCTACAGGAAAGTGTGGCTCTGATACCATGTTAAGTTGCATGCACCAGCCAGTTGCACCTAAAAGCCTAAGCTGATAGGAAAAGGCGGGCAATTCACTTTATACACTCCAACATTCCCCCTCACGCGAGACCCCCTCAAGTCTCAAGCGTGGAATATTAGAGTGGGCGCTGTAATTATTTTATTTAATTGCGCGCTAGCCAGGACTCGAACTCAAGACCTCTGGCTCTGATACCAGATGTCAGTATCTCAATTGTTACTCTCATTGGTGAGAGGATGACACTCAAACTTGGAGCAATTTTCTGTTTACTTATCACCAAATGCCATACACTTCCCGGGGAGGGTTGGATACATATTTATAGCTGCCTACTAGTCTAAAAGATGCTGTCCTAGAGCATCTCAACAACCTGTCCTAGAGCATCCTAACCACCTGTCCTAAAGCATCCTAACAACTTGTCCTAGATGTTGTCCTAGCAACTAAAAGCTGAAAAACAAGGGTAGGACACCACAAGACCAAGACCAAACAGCCCAAGACTTATTCCTTCAAAGAGTATTGTTTTTATCACATCTAACACATTCTTTTATTCTGCAGGATCGTATTGTGGGACTGCATTGCACCATGCTGCCAAGAAAGGTCTTGAGCAGACCGTTCATTTGCTTCTATCTCATGGAGGTATGATGGCTTATATTCACCAGGCTTTTTTTCTGCCATTTGATAGTTCTACGACGATGATATCTTATGGTGTATTCTTGCAGCTAATCCGTACATAACAAATGATGATTGCCACACTGCACTTGATTTGGCTAGAGAAAAGGGTCATGTAAATGTTGTACGAGCCATAGAGGTATGCTTTTTCCCTGCAACATTTTTAGTTCACATTGTTGTAGTCATGACTCATTTCTATTGTTTGCTTGTTGTTCATTAATTACTTTTAGGGTCGTATTGCTCTTTTTTGTGGATGGATGAGGGAGAATTATGGCCCTGGTTTTTTGGAAGCAATTGCTCCACAATTCCTGACTAGAAAAATGTAACACTTTCTTTGACTTCCTTTGTGTATTTTTCTATAATCCACAGCATTATTTTACATATGTATCATAGTGCTCATAGATGTCAGAATCATGTTGCGGCATATTTTATGAGTTCTTAACCCCAAGTCTAAATGCATTTCCAGTTGGGCAGTGATTTTACCCCGTGAAGCACGGAATCAAACCAGGCCACTCAAGCTTGAGTTGGCAATATACCCTGAATTGCAGGTAGCAAACTGAAAGTCTTGTGTCATTGCTCATTTGCTTTGGTTTTAATGTAGTAAATTGTACAAGTCATATCGATGGACTCCTGTGTCTTGTTCTTACTAAGATGAGATTATTCGTAATGGATTTCTGCTGCATTTTTAGTGCATGTTTTCCTTATATCTATTCTCTAAAAAAATAAATATATACGTGTAAAGGAAGTGGCAAACTCCCTTTACTTTTTAGTTTTTTCTTTGGCAACTAGCTACTTAATTTATTTAGTCTATTGAAAATTATTTAACTTCGCACCTGCTTTAAATTGGTGGTAAATTTAGTTGGAATCTCACAGACCAAAAGTACATATAGAAAATTGCCAATTTATGCAGCACATACTTATTCCTTCCATGCCATAATTATAAACACATCGTTTCTTCCCGCTGCCCTACAAGCAATATATAAATTTGGATGAATTAAGGGCACCACACATTTGATTTTGGTGAAATCCTAAATTCCATTTTTATTTACTGCAGCAATATATACTGCACTTCCTTTCTCATTATTTTATGTATTAAATTGTTTTTCAGCATTTCTACAGCTCTGTGGCTAGAATGATTGTTATATGTTAACATTTCCGTTTTATGATCAAGCAGGCTTCTAAACCACAAGCAGTAATTAAACTTTGGAAATGTCAACTTGAGGAACCAAAGTTTAATGTTGCCAATCCTTCCGTGACAATTTTCGATAAAGGAACAAGTATGTTATTTTAGTTTGCAGTCCTGTATTTGTGCATATTCTAAATTTTTTTTTTGTGTGTGTT
This sequence comes from Oryza brachyantha, assembly GCF_000231095.2. Taxonomy (NCBI): domain Eukaryota; kingdom Viridiplantae; phylum Streptophyta; class Magnoliopsida; order Poales; family Poaceae; genus Oryza; species Oryza brachyantha. The sequence goes on along the minus strand of NC_023169.2, from coordinate 9,134,937 downwards.
GCCTAAATTCTTTATCAGCCTTAAATATTTCAACTTACATTATGCTGATCTCAGGTTTCAGATATAATTTAGTAAAAATGAATACATCTGTTGGTATTCTAACACCTAAAAGTTGCACGTTGTCAACTTCATTCTCACATTTCATTAATTTGACATGTGAAAAACTGAATTGTTTTGTTTCAAGATTTTATGGTTGTTTATATATGTTGGCCTACAGGAAACGAAAAGTAATAACACTACACAGATTCAAGTAAAAACTGATTCTTTGTACTTTTCAATTTTTAATAAAGTGCTCAATACTTCAAATAAAGATAACCTGAAAACGAAAATAGATAAATGAGAAGGAAAGTACATGCTAGGATTTCTTTTATGCCATTATTTTTTCCTTCTGCGCCCTATGAACAAAGCCTAAATACATTGAGGTGAATCTGCGTCAGGCGTCCTAAATTGCTATGCAAGTAACACTAGTAATTAAAGATATTTTTTGTTGTATATGTTTCCCTTGTCTTTTTGCCGTATTCTGCTCTACGCTGATGAAAATTAGGGTAATGTGTAACATCATCCACATAAATGGATCCACAGTTTCCCTACTAAAGTTCTATTCGGTGTGTAAGACCTTTTTATCCTGAAATAGTGTTTCCTTTTGCTCTATATGCAAAATGCATACATTGTTTCTTGAGGTCCTTTTGTGAACTATGATCTGTACTTAATAGTTATATTAAACATGGGAATGTTACTACTTGTAATCCAACTATTATGTATCTATTGATTTCTAATTTCATTTGAAATATTCGGGACAGGAACTCGATACAGACTTCTATCAGTGTGTGATGGTGACAAACAGCAGCTACAATGGTTTTATAATGCATGTTGTGGCATAGCACAGGTGAAAAACCGAACTTCGGCTGCATTCGGCCCCCTCTATACTAACCCCAGATTACCTTGTTTTTCGCACGCATGCTTTCCGAACTTCTAAACGGTGTATTTTTTACAAAAAAATTCTATAGGAAAGTTGCTTTAAAAAATCATATTAATCTATTTTATATATTTTTAATAATTAATAATTAATTAATCATGTACTAATCTATTACTACGTTTTCTGCGCCGAATAACTAACACCCATCCTTCTTCAAACGAGCTCGGCCTTCGGTGAATTCCTTAGCTATGGGTAGTAGTATATTCTGAATGGTCATTTGAATAGCAATCCCCTGTTGCTGAATTTAACAGAAATACTTGTACTCTAGAGCAATAGTTGGTTATTTATCAAATATCTTTAGTGATGATCATATTCCCTCCATATTTTTTTTATTTGACGCTATTAGCTTTTAGGTTTACGTTTGACCATTTGTCTTGTTTAAAAAAATTTATAACTATTAATTATTTTGTAACGATTTGATTTATTACTATAGGAACTAAGTATGACTTTTAATTTTGCATATTTAGATAAAATTTTTGAATAAGACAAACGGTCAGATGTAATCACGAAATTCAACGACATGAAATAAAAAAATGGAGTAGCAACTTAATTTGATTAGTCATCAGTAAATTGTCATTTTTTATGGTGAAACAAATGCTCTATTTTTTTTTCTGAACCACTTTGTTTTAGGCTGCAAGCATCAGCATGATTCCTGCTCAACAAACGAATGCCTCACTGCCAAATCCATTACCAGCATCTTCAGCACCACCAGGGCCATCCCCACCCAGCAAGGAGGATGCTGAGTTAGTGATGGCTATCAATGCATCCATCCAGTCAGCTATAGCCGAGGGAGTACCCAATGTTCAGCCAATAGCATCAACTACTGCGACCAATGATTGGGGAAACCCTCCAAGCAACTCCCTCAACGGATGGGGCCCACCAGATACTTCCGCGCCTTCAAAGACAAGTGGCCAAGCATCAGCCAATACATCAAGCAGTAGCACATACAATGGGTGGGACGTTCCTGGAACAAGCTCGGGGCAAAGTTCGTCCAAACACAACAAAAGCCAAACCAACACTTTGGTGGTTCCACCGGAGGCACCTCCATCTCTTCCAGTCCCAACTGCGCCGCCACTTGCTGTGGAGACCTTCTATGATGGTCCTGTTCAGTATCCATCAATAGATTCCACACCAGTTGCTGTAACCATGCCGTCTACCGAAGGTGGTACAGCGGTAAGCCCTGGAAATGCAAAACCTGTGGAAAGCGACGCTAACGCGAGCAGCAGCGGTAACACTCCCCCGGGCACTTGTGTTATTTGTTTGGATGCTCCTGTGGAAGGTGCCTGCATCCCATGTGGTCACATGGCTGGTTGCATGACCTGCTTGAAGGATATAGAATCAAAGAAATGGGGGTGCCCAATTTGTCGAGCCAAGATTAACCAGATTGTCCGCCTCTATGCTGTTTGAGCAATTGGAACAGTTGAAATAGTAGACATGGGAATGAACACTGGATGTTTCTTCCTCGTTATAATTTCTGATGGAAAAATCTCCATCTGTTAAGGTATGTCATGCTGTCGCTGTGATTTTGTTGTTACAGTTTGTACTAAAAAAAATTATACATTATGTGCTGTGCATTACTTGAAGCTATCAATTATACATCACAGTAGGGAACTTGTGTACATGTATATATGAGAGATTATATAGTATACAGAAGATTAAGTGTTGGCATTTATCTGGCAGCTGGTAATGTTGCAGCTAAACCTTTTTTTTTCTTTAATAGATTTTTAAGGTCTTCTTTCACTGGTGAAAAATAAATAACGGTCGTAATTACCTGCTTCAAATTTTATTATCACATAGAGCTGGTTTACCAGCAGATATGACAGATTTTTTTTTAAAAAAATACAAGTATAACAATAGCTTGCTAAATAATTTGCAGAGCAGGTTCACCCAGCTAATACGTTTTTTTATGGACTTAGCAACAAAAGGTGGTACTGAAACCTGTGCACAATTGCCATCCCCTGCAATTCTGAGCATCACCATACTGCCATGAACATGCACCTTAATAAAATATTCGCCATTTGGTTGCCTGTACAAGTTATGATGTAATTCATGAAAATAGGTTCACAACATTGTTTGGCTAAAGTTTTTCAGCTACGCTGCTGTTTGCATAACAGCAATGGATTGGCAAGACATTGCGCATAACCGGCATGTACACTAGGTATTACTAAGGTAGGTACTACTACCTCCATTTCATATGGCTATGTCTAAATTTATGGGAAAATTTATCTTAGCACAAACTTTTAAGCGGTATCAACAAATGCCACAGAACTTCTCACTTTCCCAATAATACCCTAAAATGCAACAGACGTAGAATGTTTACATTTTGTAGAACTAAAATACCCCTGTGCACCGTGGAGAAGTGTGACGGGAGAAATCTTGTGCGATATATTGAATCGTTCGTTTCCTTTTCTTATGTGGAAAAAAAGTATTATCGATCGTTTCTTCTTTTATTTTTAAATCTCTATTTTTTTAAAAACATAATTTTATTTTTTTAAAAAAATCTAGTTGTTAAAAACCAAGATGACATGCATGGTGAGCACCTTGTTTTTTTATCATTATTTCTTAATTACGTGCACCTGCTGTAAGAAAATTTTCGTCCAAAGAAAATATTATCAATATTGTTCTTCTTCACTTTGCACAAGGGTATTTTGGTCCTATAAAATATAAATGTTTTACTATTTTGTGGTATTGTTGGGAAGGTGAGAAGTTATGTGGTGTTTTTTTGGTATCGCTCAAAAGTTTGTACTATAGATGGAATTTTTCCTAAATTTATCAATTAATAAATACATATAATTTATATATATATATCTAGATTCATTAGTATCTATATTTTTAATATAGATAAGACTATAAAATTTTGTGTTAATGAAACGGAGGGAGTAGCAACGAACAAACCGCCAATGACGAAAAAGGATGCCTCAGATCCGGCAACCAAGAATTCTAGCAACCGAGTCCTCAGTGATAGGTAGGATCCATCGGATCCGTATTCTTTGAAGGGCGGGGAACTGGGGACCTGGGGTAGGACGCTCCCTCTAGCCCGTTGTCGCATCAACCAAATTGTCGCATGACAGCTCTGCAGTTGCGATGTGATTGCGACACGCACTTTGATGTTTGGTACACCTCTAGCTCTTACTTCCTCAGTAACAAAAATTAATTCTTCGGTTTCCGTGTTCAACGTTTGACCATTCATTTTATTTAAAATTTTTTTAGGAAATTAGAAAAAAATTAGTTACATGTAAAGTATTATTCATGATTTATCATCTAATAAAAACAAAAATATCAATTCGCAAAAAAAATTTGAATAAGATGAAGAGTCAAAAATTGTAGGTAAAAAAATAAAAATTTTGTTTATTTTGAGATGGAAGGAGTATATCTTGGTTAGATGGAGCTAAGGAGGTGTTTAGTTGGTGAAATAAAAAATTTTAGGTGGCACATCAGACGTTTGATCGGATGTCGGAAGGGGTTTTAGGACTCGAATAAAAAAACGAATTTCATGGCTGGCCTGGAAACCTCGAGACAAATCTTTTGAGCCTAATTAATCCGTCATTAGCGCGCATGTGAGTTACTGTAGCACTTATGGCTAATCACGTAATTGTACAATTAGTCTAAAAAATTCGTCTCACGATTTCTCACATAATTGTACAATTAGTTTTTCGTTTTATCCGTGTTTAATACTCTATTTAGGTGTCTAAAGATTCGATGTGATTTTTTTAATATTTTTGGATGAAAATTTTTAGGAACTAAACATGGCCTAAAACCCAAATAGACTAGATCACTATGGAATATTCTCTCCGTTAATTCAACGTTATAAGACTTTCTGTCTTGTTTAGATTTATTTATGTGTTAATAAATTTAGACACATATATAAAACATATATACTGATATATGGATAAATCTAGGCAAACTCATAAAATCTTATAATATAAAATCTTATAATATAGAGTAAGGGTGGAGTGGCCACCGAGTAGCTTCATAGATCTAGCTCAAATACTAGAATTCGAGAGTTGAAGCTCTACCAAATGGGACATTTTTTCGGAAGTATCATTTTTGTCGTACAAATCTCATAACAAGAGGGCTAGTTATGTGTTAATCGTTTGATTTTTTTTCTACATAATGTATAAGTCGCTTGTGGACTGCCATGATTACCTCGCAATTCATATGAGCGTAATGTAACACATCCTTTCTACCAATACATCCCTCACTACGTCATACACAACGTTTTCTCTTAGATTTTCTCAACAGTTTTCTTGGCTTTTGCACGGATGTTTTCTGAACAGTTCTACCGTGCATATTTTTATAGGAAGTTTCATATTTCATAGATTTTTAACTTTGTAATATTAGTTTTATGGATGACTAGTACATTTGTCTGTGCTTTGTAACGGGATTTTAACTTTTAAAAAATATCATAACATGCTATTAGCATTATTTTTTATATGATCTTTACATATATTTGTTATTAACATGTGGATCTATTAATCTCATGATTCTTTTCTTATCATACTAAGTAGAGTTAATTGGAACGGTTAATATATAGAATCCACTATTATTTTTTCTTTTAAAAATAGTGTATAGATAAAAAAAGAGTACCACTACTAATGCTTATAGTAGTATAGATATCATTAAATAGTTATTATAAAAATAAAAAATCTTTCATCTTTCAGCAATAAGCCAAAGCGGACACAACCCAAAACGTGGAGTCATGAGCATAGAGTCACGGCATTCCCAACCCATAACACTAGATATAGTTTTTATAAACTCTCTATCATCAAGAAACTAGTACTAGACACTACTCTTCCAACGCAAACACTATTATTTCATACTTTAATTTAATACTACTTATCTCACATGATATTTTGGATGTTGTGTAGAAACCATGTCTCATGCAAAACATGGTTCATTCTCTTTTCTCATTTATTCACTTGGCACATCATCTTTCATTCTATGTGTCAACTTATTTAATGTTATAGACACCATCCTAGTCATTGGATCGGGAATGGCCTAAAGTTTCCTCTCTCCCTCTCCCTGACCCCGGCACGCGCACCACCATGCATCCTCCGCCGCCACAACGCCTCGTCACCTGCCTTCCATACAATTAACCCAAACCAAAAAAAGACTAAACCTAATCGAACGAAGCTCAGTTCTTCCTTCCACCCCCCTCCTTATCTCTGTTGGCTGGCTGAAGGTTGAAGATGACTCCAACTGTTTGATCTTAATCTCAGTCTTGTGAACAATCAGTTTTCTCTAGGATGTATCTTTGTCCCTAAATATTTAACAATGTTGATTTTTTTATGCACGTTTGACCATTCGTCTTATTAAAAAAATTTCAAAATTATTAATTATTTTTATATTATTTTATTTATTGTTAAGTATATTTTTATGCATATATATAGCTTTACATATTTTTAAAAAATGAATAAAATAAATGGTCAAACATGTATAAAAAAGTCAACGGCGTTAAACATTTAGGGACGGAGGGAGTACCATTTTGTTTACCAAAGAATACACAAAGTTACTAGTACCATATATGCATTGAGTTCAAATCTTGTAGGATCCACATGTCAGTGAGTAGTATTGCGGAGGATCCCATTTGATATGCATCTTAGAAGAGTCGAACGATCATTTCACCCTTATACAACAACCATGGCATAAACCAGATCAGCCGATATAGACTTTATATATACCAGCCCGGGAACAAGACAGCATGCGTGTTCATAAAAATAATGTCGATATCGAATAGTATTACAGTAGAGATCGAGAGAGAAAGAAAAAAAATATTGAGAGGAAAGGATCAGTATGCATTAGGGCGTGCACACCCCAGTACAGTTTTTTTCTTGTCCGAATGCCAAAAAAGAAGGCGCGTAAACATACGTGTAGCCATGCATGCATGGACGCCGGCCATGGCCATGCATGCATTGCATCCGAGCACTCTATATAAACCGTTATACCATCCACACCTAAACCGAAGCACTCGATCCGGAGCGTGAGAGAAGTAGATTAATTAGTTTCGTCGTCTCCCAAAAAATTTGATCAATCCTTAGCTTCTTCGATCGCCGGCGGTAATGGCGCCGCCGACTCCTCTGCCGCGGCGCCGGCGTCCTTGGCTGGAGCGGACGCGCCGCTGCCCTCCGAGCTGCCCTTGTTTTTCCGGCGGTTGGACTTCTTGGGCACGGCGGGGAGGTCCTGGCAGGTGGCGCCAGCGGCCGCCGCGTCGTCGCCGGCGGCGGCCGACTTGTCGGACTTGTCCTTCTTACGGTTCTTGCCGCGGGAGCTCTTCTTGGCCTTCTCCTTCTTCTCCGAGCCGGCCTCGGTTCCCGTGCAGTCCATGGAGGACGTCGCGGCGGAGCCCCGGGAGCGGTGCCGCCTCGACCGGCGGGTGTTGGGCGACGGCGGGGAGTCGCCGGCGGTGATGTCCATGCTGCCGGCCTCGCTTTGGGTTTCTCTGAAGGATGTGTCTCCTAGGCTTCCTCCATCTACGACGATTTCTGTCATAAAAAATGTTCATTAGATTACAAGAACAAAAACTAATCAAACTAAGATCAGGATCGCTTTAAACGACTATTAAGGCAATGAAAAAGACTATTTTAAGGCAATGACAGTTTCTTTTATAATCGCTCCGTTTTAGGTTATAAAATGTAGGGGTCGTACGAGATTCATCGGTGTTAGTATGAATATAGAGAAAGCTAAAACACTCTTATAAGTTATAACCTAAAATGAATGTAGCCATTTACCTAAAAAATCATCACTTTGAACATGATCAACATAATCCATCCATTTTATGTTATAACATGTTTTAGTCTTATCTAGATTTATTCATAAGTAAATAAATATGTTTTATATATTTTCTCAGATCCATTACTGCCTATATGAATCTAGAAATGATCAGAACATCTTATAATATGAAATGGATATATATATATACTATTACATCCATTTCATATTTTTCGCATAATTTTGTTTTTACATAGATGTTCGGTCATTTCAGGAACGAAAACTGAACCAAACGGCATCGCTTCTAACATGACTAATACTGTGTACACGTTAAGAAGAAACCAAAATTTGAATTGCGCTCACTATAATAAGAGTTAAGGTGAAAAGTTCGTGGCAATTGATGAGATGTACGTGACATTAACCTTGAGAAGCCCATGGATTTGATGCAGCAGAGCCCCCTCTGTCACTCCTAAATGAGGCTGAGTCCAGTGGCGCCGAGTGGTAATCCTTCATCTGTCAGGTATGTGATGTAAACATTTTTATTTTTAAGATAATGGAAGATGAACGTTGCATCTCCCGTCTCGGCACATAATGCACCAAGAGTTTTGGAAGCTATAGAAGTAGTGAAATACTATAGCTAGTCTCTTATTTCGTTGGATTTAATCATAAGTAAAACAATTATATTTATATAAGTATCTTAGAGATTTAAAAATAAAAGCCAACGAATAAACTACGATAAAGAAATTAAAATCAAATTTTGGGTCATAAGCCTAAACAAAAAAGATAGGGGCCTATATGGCACCATACCCGTTGTTAAGACAAAAAAAAAATAAAAAGCATTATCCATTTCTATGATAAAATTGGGATGACATTATTAAAAGAAATAGACACTAACATTTCATCCCAACGTTTCAAACATTTTATTGTGTAATTTGCAAATTACCCAAGTAGGTGCTCCAGCAGCATTATTGTTGTTGGGGACACTGGGGCCATCCCATCCAATATGTGCCACATGTTTCACATCCGTGGGGAATCCAATTTGCATCTCCTGTGCATCCTTACCATCTGGCACGCCACCATAATTTTGGTCATGCAAAATTCATATATAGCTTCATTACTTTATCATGACAAAAGTGTCATGTATTCTCTTACAAAAGATTGGCACATGAACAGAACATAACCTACCCATCATGTTAGAGATGTAGCGGAACGGTCTTAGGATTCCCTTCTTCATCTTTGTGCTCATGCCCTTTTCACCTCTGCTAACTCCTTATTATGTGTGTGTGCAAGCACCTTCTCTTCTTAATTAATTGTCAAAATCGCTACCGGAGAAAAAACACACAACAGAATTGTGCAATGAAAACATACCATACAACAAAGGAAATCATGCAGCCAAGATGTCCCAAAATCTCAATAAGATAACCAAAACATGTTGTATGAACTCGGGATGATCACACGAGAGAACATATGCATGCTTACTCTGCCAGGGCAGCCTCAAAATTTGCTGTAAACAAGATCCAAATCTTCTTGTTAGGCCAATGGCATATTAATTATGCTGCTCCTCCCTCAAATCTCTTCTTAATTCCTCGAGTATTATTGCGTGACCCTCCCTCCGCGTTGCCAAGCCAAAGCGCAGCGGAGGGGCGCCTTGTGGGTGGATGGGGATTATTGAGGGTAAGAAGAAGAAGAAGTTTCTATCTTATGCCTAGCAATTTTTTGAAGGGCCATGAAACCCTTTGAGCTGTTCTCCTGTTATTCCACCATGCAATGCATGGATGCAGGAATGGGGCAGCCAGTCCTTTCCTGTGGCTATATAAAGAGGATGCTGTTATGGCAAATCTTGCTGGAGGCTGCAGAGGATGTAACCTAAATATAGTGTTGCTGCTTGAAATAACTTTGGCTACATACAACACCAGGAGTTCCTCGAGCATTACCTTTTTTTATTTATAGAAATAAAGGAAAAAAAGAACGATAGTACTATGGTTACATATCCCTTTGATGATAGTGAGGACGAGGATTCTAAAACAGATGGCGTCCTACTCGCACATTTAGTTAAAGAAGTTTCTGAGGTAGATTTGGATGAGGCAGAGCTGAGCACATCAATTTGTGAGCTCATAGCTACCCCTCGAAAATCCAAATCAGGCTAAAAAAAAGAAATCTAAAAGTGGTTCACGATGAAAGGCATATTTTGGAATAGCAGATGTCTTTATGACTTGGCTAAGTATCACTATGTTGCTGACATCATTAAGGATCATAATCTAGATTTTGTCGCTCTTGAAGAGCCCAGAAAGAGTGATATGTCAAAGATAAACCTTAATTGCTTGGCAGGCCAGGCGGATTTCGTTTGGCATTGTTTACCTTCTCGCGGGAGATTTGGGGGTATCATCCTAGGAATTCATGCATCAGTGATGGATCTGTCTCTTATTGTGGAAGGGGAATTTTTCGTTAAATTTCATCTACGCAATAAACTAGATAAGTTTGATTGGATTTTAATGGCAGTTTACGGACCAGCACAGAATGAATTCAAGTCTAGTTTCCTAGCAGAATTAGTTCGTGCTTGCCAAAAAAACCAACTACCTACACTTATTGGAGGGGATTTCAATATTTTAAGAAGTAGTACCGAGAAAAACAATGACAGGTTTAACAACCGTTGGCCGTTTCTTTTCAATGTTTGTTATTGATAGTTTTGATTTAAGAGAAATAGCTATGACAGGACGCCAATATACCTGGGCAAACTCACTAACAAACCCTACTTTTGAGAAACTAGATCGGGTCTTAATGACTACATAATGGAACTCAAATATCCTTTGGTTTCTGTACATGCGCTTGATAGGGGTATGTCAGATCATACTCCTTTGTTGTTAGACACGGGTATAGAGGCTTTCATAGGAAACCGAAAACAATTCAAATTAGAACTTGGCTAGTTCACTCGTGATGATTTTCATGATCGGGTAGATGAAATATGGAATAAGCCTATGAAAGGACGTAATTCCGTTCAAAGATGGAATCATAAAATGAGTGCTTTGCGAAAACATTTACGTGGTTGGGCGTCTCATACAAGTGGTATGTATAAACAAATCAAAAAAGATTTGCAACATTCCATTGATAATTAGACGTTGCTGCGGAAGTACGAAGCTTGACAGTGACTGAGAGAGAGCAACTTGCTCTTTCTAAAGATCATTTAGCTATGCTTCTACGAGAAGAAGAGATAAAGTGGTACCAAAGAGCAAAAGTCTCTCATATCTCTCTTGGAGATAGTAATACAAAATACTTCCATATGATTGCTAATGGCAAACAAAGGAAGAAACGTATTTTCTATCTAGATCAAGATGAGGGGGAAATAGAGGGACAATCAGCTCTCAAGATTTATATTACTGGTTTTTACAAAAAACTTTTTGGACCACCTGAAAACAATTATCTCCAACTAGATGAGCTAGGAGAGAGGATATATCACAGGTTACAGAAGAGGAGAATGAATTTTTGACGGCTCCTTTTTCGGAGAAAGAAATAAGGGATGTTGTATTTAGTATGGAACCTAACAGGGCACTGGGACCTGATGGCTTCCCGGTAGAATTTTATCAGAAATTCTGGGATGTCATCAAACAAGATTTGATGAATTTATTCCATGAATTACATAATGGTGAACTACCTTTGTTTGGTTTGAACTTTGGAGTTATAACTTTAGTTCCTAAAGTCAAAGAGGCAAACCGTATTCAACAATATAGACCCATTTGTTTATTGAATGTCAGCTTTAAGATTTTCACGAAGGTTGCCACTAATAGAATAAATGTTGTGGCCGACCATATCGTTAATCCCACTCAAACTGCTTTCATGAGAGGACGGAATATACTTAAAGGGGTCGTCATTTTACATGAAACCATACACGAACCACATCGGAAAAAAGCAAATGGGGTGATTTTCAAAATTGATTTCAAAAGGCCTATGATAAAGTCAAATGGCAAATGGCCATTCTTATTACAAGCCCTTCGAACGAAAGGATTCTCATCCAAATGGATCTCTTGGATTGAATCATTTATATCAAGGGGAAGTGTTGCCGCAAAGGTGAATGAAAAAGTAGGTCCCTATTTTCAAACTAAGAAAGGTCTTCGGCAAGGAGATCCTCTTTCTCCAATTCTTTTTAACATAGTAGCAGATATGTTATCTGTGTTAATCAATAGAGCCAAAACTGATGGGCAGATTGGTAGAATAATACCACATTTGGTGGATGATGGCATTTCTATCCTACAGTATGCTGACGACACTATACTTTTTATGGAACATGACGTAGATAAAGCTTGTAACATGAAGTTATTACTTTATGCTTTCGAGCAACTCTCGGATCTTAAAATCAATTTTCATAAGAGTGAGTTGTACTGTTTTGGCGAGGCTACGACCATGGAGGACCAGTATACAGATCTTTCTGGCTGTACTATTGGTGAATTTTCAATTCGATACCAAGGCATACCAATTCACTTTAGAAAATTGAGAAATGCGGATTGGAAAAGGGTAGAAGAACGTTTTGAGAAAAACCTAAGTAGTTGGAAAGGTAAACATCTATCTCCTGGGGGATGGCTGACTCCGATCAATTCAGTGCTAACTAGCCTTCCTATGTTCATGACGTCCTTTTTTGCTATTCCAAGGGGAGTACTAAACAAACTAGATTATTTTCGGTCTAGATTTTATTGGCAATGTGATGATATCAAAAAAAAGTATCGATTGGCTAAGTGAAACATTATGTGTCGTCCAAAGAATCAAGGCGGTTTAGGAATTCATGACTTGAATATGAAAAATATTGCCCTCCTTAGTAAGTGGCTTTTTAAGTTACTTAAAACTGAAGGAACGTGGCAACAATTGATTCGGAATAAGTATCTGGGATCAAAACATTTGTCACAAGTCCAATGGAAGGTTGGGGACTCACATTTTTGGACTAGTCTTATGAAAGTCAAGAGTGATTTTCTACGCTTTGGTACTTTTACCATCGGAGATGGCTATCAAATAAGATTCTAGGAAGATATTTGGTTAGGTCGGACAACATTGCATGAGCAGTATCCTTGCCTCTACAACATCGTTAGGAATAAACAGGATACTATTGCGAACGTGCTACAAGATCACCCACCAAATATATCTTGGCGAAGGGATCTAATTGGAAATAAGTTAGTGGCGGGTAATAATATTTTACCACGAGTTGCGAACTTAGAGCTCACGCAATTTTGAGATGAATTTCATTGGAATTTAACTACGAATAGAGAATTTTCAGTGAAATATCATTACCTAGCGTTAGTTCATAATGATGTTCCCAATATCAACAAGATGCTTTGGAAGATAAAAATTCCATTGAAAGTAAAAATCTTCTTATGGTATCTGCGCCGAGGAGTAATCCTGACAAAGGATAATCTTGCAAAGCGAAACTGGAAGGGTAGTAAGAATTGTTGTTTTTGTAATAAAGATGAACCAATTCTTCATTTTTTTTTCAGTGTCGTTTTACGAGATCAGTATGGTCCATAATTCATATGGCTTTAGGTCTGGCACAACCTCGTTCTGTTACTCATATGTTTGCTAATTGGTTACATGGTTTTACGAAGGATATGAAGTCACTTATCTTGCTACGTCAACCTGTTGATCATTATGATTATGCAAAAATGAGATAGTGTTTGACAAAAAGATAATTTCTTCTCCTTTACAGATTATTTTCAGGATTATTCATTGGCTCCGTACATGGGCTATCCTCCAGAAGCCCGGATCATGGAATACAGTGCTTATGGTGTCTCAACAATTGGAGCGGGTGGTCACGAAGTTTTTTACCCAGGACTATGGGTGACAATCTAGATTGAGGATTTCTTCTTAGCTAGGAGTTGCTCTTTTTTTAATTACTTGGTTACGCTTATGTCTAGTTTTGGTTGTGTGCATCTTAGTTATGCAGAGGTCGAAAGTGGTCTTCGAGTGATTATATTAGCTTCATATAATTATCTGAGATAAATAAAAGCTTCCTTTATCTAAAAAAGAATTTTGTCGTTGCTGTTCCAGTTGAAAATTTGTATATGTCCATCAACAAACTTGTACTCCAGTAAAGATATGATTTCTTGATATAATTATGTGGGAAGCTTGCAAATTGGATTTTATAATTAAAAGGCCATTTTGTCAACGGAGTAATTGGCCCTTTCTTAGTTTGTTGGTACAATAGTATATGATGACTGTTGCCTTGTAACAGGCCAATATACGGTAGAAAGTTGTGATTGTTCCTATACAAAAGGAGAAGCATCTTTTATATTTTGTTAGCTTGAGTATTGGAAACTTCCATAGGTAGTGTGGTCATATTTTGATTGCAAAACAAGATGGCCTATATTAATTTGGTATATTAAAAGGAACTCCAGAAGTTCGTGGTGCAATTAAACTCCAAGTTCTGAAAAAGCACCATTTGAAGTTTGTGGTAGAACTTACGAATCTAAAATCTAATAGAAACTTTGAGTTCTTTAGGATACTATCAAACAATTGGAGCCAAATGAGATGATGTAACACTATGTTAAAATTTACTTTGTAATTAGCTTTATAAAATTCACAAGATAATACAAGAATCTTATGACCTTTTCATTTAACCTGTATTACAAGATAATACAAGATGTAACACTATGTTATAATGGAATGTCTAATAAAAATGATCCCAGTAAATTTCCCATCATAACTTCATGTCCTCGCATTTTAATCGTTTCTGACATATGATCCAAAAAAGTTACAAATAAATCTGCAACTTGAAATACATATCAACATATGAAGGAAATATGAGACTGGGCTATCTGCGCATCTATATTAATATATTGTTTTCTTCTTCTAAGATATGATAGTACTTCCCTTCAACAGAAGTCCGTGGAATAGCTGATGAAGTCATAAAACATTCCACTGACAATGAAAGAAGTCTAGGTTTTCTCTACAGAGGATACAATTTATAGTTTTCTTGCAGATTGAATTTATGGTACAAGATATGTGTTAGCATCTAAATCTGTAAGGTGATGCTGCAGCCATCCAATGTAGGAATAAAGATAATTTAACCATAAAGTGTGATAGTTTTACTAGTTGCAAAGATGGATATTTATTATTCCAACATGTCTAGACAGTACTACAGTACTAGACTACTAGTGATTTGCATACCGGCACTATTTCAGATAGTATGATGTTTAAAAAGTACAGTAATTATTCAACACAGGCAGATGCTTGTACAGTTGTTATATTGTTACAAGAGTAAAAACTATGCCAAAGATTCTGCTCATCTACTCATTCAGAATATTATGATGCAGCAGAATGTCTCTGATTCCTGAAGATGGCAATTTGCTTCTCTGAAGCAGAGCATACATATAATGCAATAGAGATTCTTCATATTCTGTTTTGCCAGCCACACCTGTTCAAATCATTGAGTGTTTGTTATAAAAATCATGTTTCCAATCACTGAGATAACATCAAAATTCTATTACACTGCCCGGTGTCACCACAATACATGGTGCTTTCAGATTTTAATTGGGAAAGTAACTGCTCAAGATGAGACAGAATATATAAACTTGATCACAACAGTTCCCTTTGTCATTGCCTCAAAAAAAAAAAGCTATGGAATTAAGGCCATCAGCTACATGTTGTACAAACACAGAGCCAAATATATAGTATAAATTACACATAAATAGACAATGACAACCACTCAAATGATTTCTGTGCAAGCTGATTAGTCTCATCAATAAAGCGTACAGCATCAAGATGCCTTCAGGTCATCCATACCGACACTAGCCTGAAAGTAGACAATTGTATCATAAACTGTCACCTTTAGAATATGCTCTGGATCAAAATTCAAAAGTTCGTCATAAAAAATACATTAGAAATTTGGGCTAGTGAGCTCACCAGAAACCTATGGTTTTCTGCCAACAATGGGGAGAAAGATACACAGAACTTCTGGATATCTGCATTGATATCACCTGAGCCACTAATGATCTCCATGAATTTCTTCCTGTCTGGAGCAAGCTTTATGGCAACCTAAAACTCAGGCATTGGTAGACATGTATGCTTGTAAGACCACAGTAAAGAAAATAAAGAATTTATAATCTGTAGCATAATGCTTGTATTGTAATGCTAATGGAAAGAAAGACTTAGTCATGTTAAACCTGAAACTCTCAGGCATAATGAAAAATTTTGTAATCCTTATAAACCTGTGAATTCTCTGAACTCTACTGCTTGGCTTCCCTCTCTTATTGCTACAACTCCTTACTTTGATAATGTTATTTTCTAAAAATTATGCTGATAATTTTTCACTTCTGGCACAAGATACGTCAAATTCTCACTATATCCGAGCATAAAGTCCAAACCCCAAATTCTGGGAATTAAATTATATTTTCCATCTGTTTCGACTAGAAAAAAAAAAGGTATATATGTGTCCATTACTACGTGAATTAATAAATGATTATGATATTGATGTATCAATGGAAAGTTCCTTTAACATCTCTATCAATCTAGTACTAAAATGCTGGTAATTAAGAAGTTCGATCTAACAGCAATAGTTGCTTATAGGGACAGTAATAGAGCAATCTCAATCTGTCAATGTTATGTAGGAGAAAGTGTAGTCCCTCTGGATGCTGGCAATGGTAGGTTAAGGCCTTTTTTTTTTGGTTGTTGCAGTCGAATCATTGATTATTACTGGAGAGTTGAAAGGGCATCACAAGATGTGTGACTTAACACTGAAGGCTTAGGCAATGTTTACTACCGAAAAGCTTGAACTTGCCAGCCATCCGTGCCATTTCTTGAGAGTTTTGCTGTATGCATCACTGCAAACTTGTGACATCTGCCAATCTGGGTGCTGTACCAAATTGTGGAACAGCGCAACCAGGAAGTCCATGGCTCTGACAGAAATACAGAATTGACAGTATTTATAATCTATTATTAAATGCTGGGTTGTGCAAACATGTGTGAGATATAGCTACCTTGTCAACCACAAAAGGCCATTGGTACAACTACTAGAACTTTTTGCTGTCTTGGAGCTAATTTCAACTTGCACCATGCTGTTCAGCTGCTCATATTTTGAAGGATCAGATGCATATTTCGTCTCCAGTCTCTGCATCGGAATAGCCACAACAAAAGTATTGTCACAAATATCCAGTACACGCAGAGACATAAATCAAAGCTTTTTAAACTTTCTGTTGACCAAATTTTATATCAATGAGCAATACAGAATTTCACTGAGAACAGCTGCATGGATCTTTTGTAAACAAAAAAGGGGGGAAGTTCTCTTACCGTGATATTACCACCAATATCATTCTTCACAATTGACATAGCAGATCCAAACTTATCTACATCCATCCATTAAATAAATGCCATTGCTAATTAAAATCATCTGTATCTTGAAATGCAAAACACGCCTTACCAAGCACAGGGAGAATGTGCTTGCAAACTTCAAGAAATGGCTTTGTTAGGATCACACCACTCTCTGATTTCACATTCTTAATGCCTTGTAGTGATGGCGTGAATACGGTCCCCTCCATTTGCTTGGGTTTAGAACTCACCTTGCAAAACCAACAGAAACACTTCAATACCCTTCTACCCCCAACAAGGAGCCAAAAATACGAACTTGCACAAATTTGGGCAAAGAACACTACATCGATTGCACGAATTTTGGCCAAAAAAATAACGTCAGGATTTGATGATAACGGCTACAGGAAAGCACCGAGTTTTCTGCACTAAACCAACTAAACAAGAACCTGACCAATCTGAAGCTTCTCACTTGTAGGGGCCCATCGATTTCTTGATATGTTATGTGCAAATAAGCTGTATCTGATAGGAAGCACAATGCAAGAGAAACTCACCGATTGGAAGGGGAGAAATCAACGTGGGTGCAGGAGACCTGAGAAATGGAAAGGAACTGGGAGAGTTGTGGAGTCCGATAAAAGAGGGGGTCATTGGTTTATTTATAGCAGAGGACTCTGACCCCCAATCGCAGAGGAACAACATGGGATCCATGAAATGCAATTGTAATATTATATTATTTGGATTTTCTTTTAGAGATAGTCGTTAAGTATTCGATCGTTAGCACTTGCAGTACTTGGTATGATGTACTATGATTCTATGAAATAGTGCCACCGGCTGCCCATTGTAATTTCTTCAAATAGAAGTCTTTTTAGGGCCAAGTTATTTTTATTTTAAAAATAGTGTCTCGTATTTGGAAAAGAATAACGGTAATAATCTAACCAGGCTTTACGTTTCCGACAAAAACCGGGAAGTTCGAGGTTTTGATGCAGGACGTAAGTAGATTCCAGGTGAAATTTTGATTAGTTTAACGAATTCAAATTCAAAAAAGTAACATTGAATAGAAATTTGGTTAAAACATCCGTTATAGGTCAAAATCCGATAGTTTCATCTTTTCGTTTCTGCTCGTGCTTATAAGACAAAATTTGAATTTTTAAACTTAAATTTAAAATTGATTTTGGTGTTTTTTTATTGTAGTTTTTTTTAAACTTTGCTTTTAGATAGTTATTAGAAACATGTATACAAAAGTTTTACTCACAAATTATTTTTCATTCATACGTATATTGTTTCACTTTTTCCCTAAAACAAAGTGAATCAATGACCACCGGGCGCTAAGTCGGAAAAGTGAAAATGTGCCAGCAGCGAGAAATTGAAGACAAAGACATCTCCCTTTTTCTAATTTATTTGATTGTAATTTTATTTTGGTAGGGAGATGCAACAAGTCCAAGAACAAAGCCCCCTAGGGCCCTAGGACCAACCTTCTTTCACAAAAGAACATCTAATCACCAATGAAAACATTCTAAAGGAACCTAATCATCACTTATTCATAGTTTCTTTTGCAGTAATCGCATCCATCCATTAGGATAACACATCATTTCTTCCCACTTTCTTTTTCTTTGGCAAAGGGTGATCCATCTCATCATTAGCGCTGTTCATCATTAACGCATATATTCTATAAGGCCAAGGTAATCAATCATACACACTATCAACATGCATGCCCCATCGGATGCTCCTATATGGGGACATGGGAAGCACACAGGCTGATTTCCTCGGAACGTGATGAGCACCACATTTCCAAGGGCGGAGACAAGGATGGGTCAGCTAGAGTTTAGCACCCCGTCTTTTCGCTTCTACTTAAACTTATAAACTAAAATTTAAATTTTAAACCTTAAATTTATAGTTTATTTTGAGGTTTTTTTATTATAGTTTATTTTTTAGCCTTGACTTTTAGATAGCTAAGAATACACATATAAAAGTTTTATTCACAAATTATTTTTTGTTTATGAATATGCTGCAAGCAATTGCCCCTTAATCCTTAAGCTTAGCTTCATAGGTCGCGTTCAGTAGTATGAGGGTGGGTTAGTTATTTGGCGTAGAAAACATAAGTAATAGATTAGTATATGATTAATTAATTATTAATTATTAAAATATAAAATAGATTAATAGGATTTTTTAAAACAACTTTTCTATAGAAAATTTTCAAAAAAAAATACACTATTTAGCAGTTCGGGAAGCGTACGCGCGAAAAACAAGGAGTTTAGTTATCTTACAGTGGTGGGCGAACACGGCCATAATCCCATTAAATCTTCTCAAAGAATATTGTGAAAATTCAAGTTCTTACTCTCTCTGTCTCAAAATAAATCATCACATGGAGTTATCCCAAAATAAATTAATTTCTTCCTTCTTATGTACCCTTGGTCCGTAAATTGAAAAAAAAAATACATTCAACAACCGTACTCAGACACATCCACCAATACTATTTTCTTACTTTATCCATTTTATATTATAAGTTACTTTAGATTTTTCATAAGTCAAACCTCTTATGGTTTAATCATGTTTAGAAAAAATACTAACATCTACAACACCACAATTAGTTTCACTAAATCCACCATTGATATATTTTTACAATATTTCTATTTTGCGTTGAAAATGCTAATATAATTGTACATCTTTAGATAACGGAATTCATTCATTCTTGCATTTGCTTCATAAAAGATATGCCAATTATTATAGATATTACAAACAGATGACTACAAATTATAAATTAACAGCTTGATTAAAATAAGTAAATTATATAGATGTGGGTAGTCCTTGTATTCCTCAAACTAATAAAAAAATCTCTGAAATCAACGGTCGATTGAATTCTGCTCACATTACCGCCAGCGACTAGCGTCGAACTAAAACATAATATAATGCTAGAGAAAACTGAGATATAGATTAGTCATTTGTCCACATCTTGTCACCGCCATTACCATTGAATTCAATCCATGGGAACATTGCCACCAATTCCTCCAACATGATGCCTTTAAGAAGGTCGTAACATTTAAAATATTACTATCATTGTGTTTCACCTAGGGAGAGAAGGTGTTACCACATCATCTTCAAGAATATATGTACTGTGTAGTGCCCACAGGCACTGGGACTTCAAAAATGACAATGAAATCTCCATGACTGTCGGTATCATCATGTCCAAAACAAAAATTGGCCTTACTACCGCCACAACTGAACACCACCACACGCGCTCCCCCATTCCCCATCACTACCATTGTTGCTCCTGCCTCTCTCTCCATCGATGCCTTTAGGCAAACCCGGGGCATGCATGGTGCAAGGCACCGTTTGCTACGAGCCATACCGACACCACCTCCATACTGTCTTGTCATGCCTAGATCCAGCCAGAGGCCATCTAGCCATCGCACCGGGAGAAAGGCAACGTTCCACAAGTGGGGCTACTACCACCCACCCGGAGTCCTACTATCATAAAGGGATAAAGGCACCGTGCCACAAGCAAGGCTGTTGTCACGCACCCAAAGCAATGTCATCATCGTTGTCCACCAGTTCCAGCATTGTTTTTCCCTCCATCCACGTACACGGCGGTGACATGTCGACACCGAGGTGCCCATTGTGCCCAACGCAGAGCTAGCGCCACATAATGATGGGCTAGCGGTAGGGCCACCCTTCCCCTACCTAGGACCTCCCCATAAGAGGGTTGAAGTGAGTGCAATGAGGAACAGGTGAAGGACATGATGATGGCCGATGACATCGTGGCCCTGAGGACTGATCATAGGTGGCGGAAAGCAACTTATAGAGACTTATAGGAGTAGTAATCAAAGGTATATTGATTCTTTCTCCTCCTCCTTAACTCATCCTAAGATGTTAGGACTTCTTTATTTTATGAGAGGACAATAGCTTAGAACACACTACTCAGCCCTAAGCTTGACCAATCTCTGACTTCGCCCATGTTTTCTATGGGAAAGCAGCCATTGCCGAAAATAAGCCAGTCATAGCTTGTCTCAACAAACAATCTATCATATAATTGGACATCCTGAATAGGGATGGCAATGCGGCGGGTCGGGTACGGGTAGAGATAATCCATGCCCAACCCGATTCCCGCCTTCACCCCCACGATTCATGTCTGATAGGGTTGGTGGGTAGAACTTTGTGCCCATACTCGTGCCCAACCAGGCAAGTACTTAATGGGTTTCACATGAATAATATCTCAATAGATTGATAATTGAACAAAGAACAACATAATCAATAAATTATAAAATTATCACCAATGGTTTAATGAGCAACACAAATAATCCCCAAGCTAGCATAATTTCATCAATGTTTAAGATTTTAATGGATTAATGAAAAATAGTGTTGGAGCGTAAGCTCGTCGAGCGGGGGACCGTGGAACTCCCTTTGTGAGTTCGACCCAGGGGTGTAAGCTAGGGCCCTAAAGCCTCGTCGAAGTAAATGCAACACCCACACACATTCGAGGGGGGGTGGGCCCCTCAGTGGATGCGGAAGAATTATATAGGTTCAGGCCGTTGTGAGGCATATATAATAACCTACTGTTGTCGCTTGTGCACTATGTGAGTAAATGCGTTACATGCTTATGTGAGAATGTTCTACTTGTCTTGTGTTGTCCTCCATTCCATTGTCCAGGGCCTCATTTTATACTACAAAAGGACACCACAATGGCCATCGTTTTTCACACATGCGGTGTGCAGGAGATCATCCTTCTCGGAACTACTGCAGATGCTACCGAAAGTCAACATATCGCCACACCACCCCTGTTGGGTCCCATCGTTCAGTATGTGGAGGAGTGGGCGGCGTCCCTCAGACCCAGCGGTCGAACGGGAAGCCGCTGCTCCTCTCACGCGTTCGTCCGCCGCATTTCATGCGACGGTGACGCGAGGGAGATAGGTCATCCCTGCGATGATAGGGATGTGACAGCACGGTCAGAGATAGCCTAACTCTCCTCGCTTTTTCTCGGGGAGGGGCGCAGATGAGGGCATGCGCCTGCAGCCTCATTTAATGCAGCCAGACGTGCCCCTGCGTCCATCATGAGGGCGACGTGGCGCGTCAGGCGTCCTCCTATCGCCATAAATGTGGTGGTTGGGCGCTAAGGGTATGCCACGCATAACGCACAGTGGGCCCCATGACGCATAGCCCCCACGTTGAGCGGGTTGGGGGCGGCCCGACCCCTCATGTGCTTGGCCACCCATCAATCTTCTGGGCCCGACTTCCCCTCCCAGGGATTTTGACTCGTGGGCCCATGGAGTCACGTGCCACACACATAGGGGATACCCCCGGGCACATATCTCTGACAAATAGGTATGGGAGATAGGCCAAAATCAATCTATACATGATTATCGGGTCGGACATGGATTACCCGTAGATAAAATACAAAACCCAACTATGTACACTAGTGTTTCGAGTTACGCATAGGGATGAAATTAGTTTAGGCAATTTCCAGAATCCTGACTAGTTTTCAAAAACCGATAGCGTCGGACGGATAATTCTCGGATAGTCTCAGAAATGAAAACACATTCAAATATTTTTCTCAGAAACTGATATGGATACGATAAGGTTAGTATGTGGCGAAAAGCGGATTCAGTCAAAAAAAACTAAGATATTTGTTCTGGTAGTTATTCGGATAATTTGAGGGAAAAAAAGGCCCATTCGGTACTACCTTGTACTTTAGTCCCATAGATCTAGCCTAATTCATTTGGGAAATTATTTTATTTTTAAATATGATATCTTACTAGAAAACTACATGTAATGGACTAGTATTATCTTCTTACGTTATTGTAGAATTAAATTATACAATACTAATTTGTGATTTTAAGATAGAGAAAACTTTGTATTTATAATTTTTGTATTTATTAATTATAAATTTAAATTTGTTCATTTTTGGAAAAGAAAACTAAAATCCATGGTAGTAAAAACTAAAGAGTTTTGTTATTTGTCATGACCTATATTTATATTTATAGTGATTACATATTTCTTCGATGAAGCTAAGTATTAGTTTGTACTTGCATATAAGATATATCCATGTGTAGATACCATTGCTAAAATTTAAACAACTTGATCTATTTTTTGATATACAAGAAATTTATAACTTTCGTTGATTTGAGTAGTCCATTATACTGGGTTTTTATATTCCGTTAAATATTTCTTACTATATTACCAATTCATATTCACTCTATATTTGTATTTGATAATATTTGATTCCGGTTTTGTATATGTGGTTTCCGATTCTAACTCTGAAACAATAACAAAATGAATATGATAGAGCAATTTTCCATTTGTTTTTGACATGTTGTTATCCCTAGTCATAAAAAAAAGTGTTTGTTAAAACTGTCAGGAAATGTCACTTATTTATGACTAGAGTATCATATTCCTAATCTCATGGACATTATAATATTAATAGCATATCGTTGGTGCGTTGTAAAGGGATTTCAATTAAAGATAATTATCATTAACCTATTATTATCATCATATTCTATATATATCATCTCTTAATTACATTATAAATTTGCTATTGACATGTGGGCTCACTAATCTCGTAATCATTTTTTATTCCCATGAAAAGCAAAGAGTTGGTGAGTAGTTGATACATGGGCACTATGGCCCCACATTCATTTTGTCTTTCAGAAAAGAAATAGTGGCTTGGTGGCGAGATAGACGGTAGACTCATCATCCAACAGGACCAACACTACCACCGCAATGTTTTTAGGAGTAGATATTGTCAATTAGCATTATAAATTTTATGATAGCATGTTGTGATGGATTTTGAACTTGTTGATCATCGTTACAATATTTTCAATTTTGTGCACGTGCCACGTTCTTCTCGATTGTATTCAAAAAGAATTTTACTGTTTTTGCACATTTTCATTGATGCATTTTGTTCTTTAATTTTATAAAATTTATCATTTTTATTACACATCTACTCTCCTTATTCTAAAATATAAGATCTTCTAATTTCACACTTCGCATAAATTCATATGAAACTGACTAATCTATACACATTCTAAGACATATACATAGACTGAACTAGGACCAGTAAGTCCTGCAGTATTGACAGGGGTAGTATTTTTCACTGAACTAGTTGGTTTTCAGCTCGAGCCGGTCATTTCCTTTTTGTTCACTCAAATCGGGTTTAAACTATTGGTTGGCTAAAAACATGCGGGTGGATTTCAAATTTCTGTTTGCAATTTTTTTCGGATTAAAGGGAAAAAAAACATCAGTTTTCATGGCATTCACGACAGTGCAAATTTGCAGAAGATGCAACAGTAGCAAACGCAGACTACGCGGTAGATTCCTTTAGCATGTGAATGGCCCAAAAAAACGCTTCCATCCTCTCCTTCTTTGGACGAAAAATATCGTGCAGAGACCGGTGAGAGATTACAAAAAAGGAAACATAAAAACACATGGATCCGCTGTCAGGCGCCGGGCATCGCCACGAGCGTTAGCTCGTGATATCCCAGAGAAGCACTACCCCGTTCCCATCCATCCCCTTGTCTGCTTCTACTACTGCTACTTCGTCGGATACTATTGTTACTTTCTGCTTTTTTGTTTCCTCTGTCATAAAATAAATTTATTTTTTTAGCTTTTATATATAATGTTTGACTCTTTTTCTTATTTAAAATTTGGCAAAATTTGCTACAGACCATCGAAAAACACATAATTAGCCGGTGGACACCGTAAAAATGTGGTAATTAGCTGGTAGGCACTCCGACCATTATTTTATTAATTTCAGAGTTAAAAATTTAAAAAAATTACGAGATTGCCCTCGGTGGGCCAACCCGTTATGCTGACTGTGTCTGGTTGAACCAGACCCAGTTAGTCTCGGTGTCGCACCACACCCGAACCCTAACCTACGGGACGGCTGAGCAGATGGCGGCAACGGCGACCCAGCTGCGACGAGAGCGGCAACGAACCGACCACCGAGGGCAATCTTGTATTTTTTAAAAATTTTGACTCCGAAATTAATAAAATAATGTCTGGAGTGTCTGCCAACTAATTACCACATTTTTGTGGTGTCCTATAGCAAATTCTTGATCTTACGGTGTCCACCGGCTAATTACATATTTTTTTCAATGCGCTGTAGCAAATTTTGCCTTAAAATTTTATATGGTAAATGATAATAATAATAATAATAATATATGATAAAATATGAATAATATGTTATGCATGACTAATTTTTTTATAAATTTTCAAATAAGTCTGATGGTCAAACATTAGATACGTGATAAAATTGATGTTTTTATGGGATGTAAGGAGAACTCCCCTCCGCCCATAAATATTAAATAATTTTACCACTTCTCGACGTAAAATTAGCAGTAGATGACCTCTATCATACTTTTTAGCATTTCTAGCGCATATAACAAGAATAAAACAAAAGGCGACAAATTAAGGTGTTTACATGAACAACTTAAAGATGATATCTGTTGTATTTTTCTTCTTGAAATTTCAAATCTCTTATTTGTTGATAAATCAGAGGGTGGTTATACTGATGGCAAGATCTGGTAAAGAACTTATTTACAACTTTGTTTAATCTGATATTATCTTCGGTTTCACGTTAGTCACTGGAGATGAGATGATGCGAATAAAATTCGATCAGCCGGTGGATCACTAATTTCAGAGATTTTATTTCCTGGATTAACTAGTAGTAATTGCTACTCCAGTATACTAGTTTTTGTTTCTCTTGCCCAATTATTGTCAGCGTGCGTACCACATTCACGTTGTGGTGGGATGGGATCAAGCAAAGCAAGCAAACGGCTGTCCTTTGTTCGTTTTGTGAGGAATCCTAGGCGACGCTCGTGTTGTTGTTCTTTCTACAGGAGTAGTACAATACTCCATTCTTTGTTTTGCATATACCACCCTGGGTTACTGAATTTTCTGTTGAATTAGTATGCTATCTTTTGTCTGTTATCCATCTTTCCGTTTTTTTTGTTTATATTTAAAATTAAAATTTTAATTTAGAGCTTATTTAAAACGCTAAAAGTACTGTATAAAAGTTTTGTTTACCCATTGTTTTTCGTTCATGAATATGTCTTTTGACCTTTTTTTAATAAAAAGTGAAAAGATGACCTTGCATCAGATGCCAGCCACAGCAGGTGATCGGGGCACGATTGATTGGATCTAAGCAGCTGAAGTCGATGGGATTAATGGAAGAGTCACATGAACAAGTGTTGAAGGGTACTACTGCAGGTGACTGGCAGCCAGGGTGGCTAATATACTACTCCAGCGTGGATGAGTCAACCTCATGCCACTGGGGACTTGTAAATTCGCTACTGTTCCACTCAACAGCGTGCTTGGTATTCTGTCCTAGTCGGTCGCAATTCTGCCTTTTAATAGTCTCATCTTATGGAGAGGACGTAAGTTTAAATCTTAATAAGAGCAAGTATAACACCAGGCCATAAGTCGGCTAAATGCTGATATAAAGAAGGGAGGGAGAAGAGAGGAGAAGCGGACCGTAAACTTATAGCCAGCTCAAGCACAAGAACCAAAAAACTCATTGAGAGAGATGTGTGGTTATGAACTACTATATAGATGGGCTATAAAAGGGCTACAAAGAGTATTATAGCCAGCTTGTTGGCTATATTATTAGCTTGCTCTAAGGGTCTGCTTTCACTAAATATTATCTATATAAGTTTAAGTCTTACATAACGCCGTCGTATAAATGATTATCTTCAGAAATAGCATTGTTAGCATGTTTCCGTCAATTATGTCATGTTAGCGTGATCAAAATATCCAAAATGCCCTCAAGTCTATTTCATAACAATAGATTTACAACCTCAATCAATGGCTAGTCGAGTGGCTCACCACTTAATCGAGATAGCGGAAGAGGACTTAGAGGAGTAAAATTGTCTTTTCGTAACACTTATGCAATGGCTCCTAACGGAAACCTAATTGTAATGTTGTTTATGTAAAAACAAATCACTTGTGGTATTTTATGATATTTACACTTGCCCATAATATTTGTTGGAATTGAATGTTTGTTAATGGTATTTTTTATTCTTTCTCTATTCTACTACGAAATGAACTACATCCTCATCTTTTCGCTTCTGCTTATACTTATAGATAAAAAATTAAATTTTTGACATTAAATTTGTAGTAGATTTTGAGGTTTTTTTAACCGTAGTTTATTTTCCAGCTTTGCCTTTCGTATCACTAAGAACACGTATATAAAAATTTTGTTTATAAAATATTTTTTATTTATAAATATACCGTTTGGTTTTTTTCCTAAATAAGCCAAACAATCACGAAGCTCCTTGATCCGTGAAGGCTTGAAATGGCCTTTTCCACGAAATGCGATACGTTAATCATTTCTTCAGATTTTCGTCGGGTGAAACTCTATGGAGAATCTATGATCGTTTTGGTTCTCAGCCAGACAAAAATATTGGTTGTATGCAAATTTTGGGTAAGATTGGCACTACCAGAATTTGGAAGGATATAGTTCAAACTATGATGTAGATATGCTTCAAAGACAAATACGTCTTTATCTTTTGGCTTCTGTTTATGGTTATAAGTGTGAGATAAGTTTTATAGGATTCTCTTGTGTGAGATAAGTTTTATAGGATTCTCTTGTTGGTTGAGGTAAGTTTGATCGATAAGTTGCACAAAAATGAATGAAAGCAACCAAAATTAATTTGGGGATAATTTTTTATCCGTACTATTAGACGTGGAAAGCTATTGCTAGAAAAGAGAAAATAATTAAAAAAACCCTAAAAATCAAACTTAAAATTAAGCTGTAAGATTTAATTGGATGCAGCTGATAAGCCAACAAGCAGCCGACTATTGCCCTTTGCAACACTTAATTTAATTATCACGTACAAATCACAACTATATAAACATTTTCTATGAAAATTTGTAAAAATGTTATACTTTTGAGCAGTTGTTAGAAACCAGTAATTATATTCTGAGGACAAGAAATGAATATTGCATAGATCAATTGGAAATAGTTTCTTTCTTTTTAAAGTTAATTCCATGAAACTATAGAAATTCTGATCAAATTATGCTAAACTATATATTTAAGGATATCTATAACAAAATTGCCAATATAGCACCAATTGCTTCAAGAAATATATATTTATTAAGACATCATATCACATAACTATGAATTTAACATCAATTTTATCCCAAAACTATAACTTTTATAACTAAAATACAATAGTGATGTGTATCTATACTAGTATAAAAGATATTAGTGATAGTGATGAGCATGTCACCACGGCTCTCTTTGTTAAATGAGCCATTATATCATTACAACGTGTATAAATGTTCTAGCTGCTTTTTTACTAAGGTAGCTGTACAACTCAATTTTTAAGCATTATGTTTTTGTTTTTTAGATAAAATATTTTTTATATTATTTAAACACAGTATAACACACATGATCATGTTTCAACAAATTAAAAATAATTTTTCAACAAGACGTAATTTTGCGATTTTCAATAAAATGTTACACCACATAGACATTTAGCCAGTCTAAACATAAAATTTGTAACTCTTCGTTAACTCCACTATTAATTAGAGCTGTAGACTTGTGATATGAGAGCCTAATTTTATAATTTTGTGATAAATTTGGTTCTAAATCTGTATTTTTGGATACAAAATTTGAACTTTTTTACGGTAGTTGTTGGATCAAAGCAAATGTAAATATCATATACAAATTGTTCTATATATAGCCGCTTGCTTTATATACATCACGGTCGGTTCGTATCACAAAACGTTTGCACGTTTGTACGCGGAAAATCAACGCGAACCTCTTACCTCTGTGTGGGCAGCAGCTGCAGCATGTCCAATAGGTGGGTTTGCAAGAGCGGCACGAAACCACGTGGGACAGCTCGAGCGAAACTGTCCGTCCAAAGTCCAAGCTGCCATGGTGGAGACAAATCCACTTCCGACGTGGGAAGCTCGTCCAATTTGTCGGTTCGACGAAGAAACAATGGAGGCACTGTCACGGTTGAAGGATCATGCAAATCATGAAATCAAGGCATACCTACGTCGCCGTATGAGGTAATAGATGGATTATCTCACTTGAGTTATGGCCGTTCTAAGAAAATTTGGTATATATATATATATATATATATATATATATATTGTTTTTGGGAAAAAGAACCAGGCAGTCCACAAATGTGATTGAGAAGATGTTCTTTTGGCTTTTTCTATATATTTGCAAATAAAAAATAATTTATGAATAATATTTTTATATGTGTCCTTAATCATAAAAAAACAAAGTTTAGAAAATAAACTATCATCAAAACTTCAAAATGAACTCGAAATTTGTAGTAAAAAAAATCAGATTTTGGCTTATAAGCAAAAGGAGAAACGAAAAGATGACACCCTGAGAATATTCACATAAACATGGTTTTTTAATTCAATGCACCATTTTAATGAGTTCAAAAAAATGCACCATTTTAACATTCTAAAACATATCTTCAAAACCTAAACCATTTGATTATGCCATGCCGCTTGACATGGAAGTATAATACTATCACACTACAATCTGTTTGGTGTGGTAGTGTTTTTTTTCACACCGACAAGACTAACATGATAAGAGACGTAGATTTTGAGAATATGTTTTTGGAAGGGTTTGTTTTTCAATATAAATACAAAAATACGCAAGAAGTGAAAAAAAATCCATCACTTGTACCTAATTAAAAATCTAAATGTCCATGTGGGTAAAATGACTTCAAATGAAATGTATTCTTCTTTCCTTAAACACGTACTGATCGATCACCAGTCTGCTGGTACAGGTACCACGATAGGTGACCACATTCTTTTCTGTTTATACAGGACTTCTTCAACATCCCTTCCCTAAGATTGATTGATCTGTGTGGATTATCAGCGACACTTCACCAAATTTAAAGGGGTCATGAATGTCAGCATATTTAATTTACATCAACTCTTTGTGAAAATTACTCGATCTAGTTCGATAATTCGTACTCCCTCCGTTTCATAACTTAAGATGTTTGACTTTTTTGCTAACAATGTTTGATCATTTGTCTTATTCAAATAATTATAGAAATATCATTTATTTTGCCTGTGACTTACTTTATTATCGAAAAGAACTTTAAGCACAACTTGTCATTTTTTATATTTATACTAAATTTTTAAATAAGACGAATGGTCAAACATTACAACCATAAAAGTCAAACATCTTATGTTATAAAACGGAGATAGTATCGTTTTTAGACAATGATATACTCTTAAAATATCTTTAACTATAATTTTCTATTATAACATATATAAATATGTGTTTAATTTTAATTAAATATCTTTTAAGACTCATATATACATATTATCCTAGTGTCAACAAACTAGATATTTTAAAAATCATTAATAACCGAAGTTATAAAAGTTTGATCATAACTTTATCTAAAATAATAAGAATTATGAAACCGAAGATAGTATTAATGGATTGACACTACAAGTATTTTCATGGAGTTTTGGGGACCATGATCCGTCCTGCAGGTCTCCGCCACTGCGTTAACATCTCGCACGCATGGACCAAATGTTTTCGAGCACTTATAAAGAAAGTTGGCTCCATGTAGAAGAATTAAGGGAGACAGTCCCTGTAGGACGAAAGAGAGACGCCATCTTCATTTAGGGTTTTGCACGGATGTCATTTTCCCTTTTGATTTACTGTTAATTATTGTCCCTTGTCATCATCCAGTTGGCGTTTGCATATATATGCTTAATTATCTGAGCACTTTCTCTATACGTCCGTACGCACACACCTATAGGCTTTCAGTAATGCAATCCACTAATACTCCTGGTTTTGCTCACACAATATTGTTTGCATCAATTGAATAGTTAACTGGTTCACGCAATTTTGTATTTTATTATGACCATTCATTGGGAGGCATCAAGAGGTGTATGCGTCTCACATAATAAGGCCATGCCTTTCTCTCATCTGATTTGCTGATCGTGTAAGTTATCTGATTTTATGATAAGTACTTAAGAGTATTATCTGATTTTATGGTAAGTACTTATGAGTATAAATGACACTGAATTGACTACTATAAAGTTAAAAAATTATAAGATAAAATGAGAAACTTTTGTATGATTTTTTTATAAAAAATATACCATTTAGTAGCTTGGAAAATATGTCCATGATAATCTAAAATTTGTATATGAAATGAATGTGCTCAAGACATATATATTTTAGAGCAAAGGTTGTATTTATTATGTAGAAAATTAGATGTATTATACTTCATGTTTAACCTATATTTATATAAAAAAGAGCAGTGACTAGTGGTGAATCTACTGCCAATCTTACCACCGAAGCTTTGTTTTTACGGAAAAAGTGACTATAAGACCTACGCATCAAACCATTCATAGCAACATCTACTTTTACGAAAAGAAAAACTAGGACCAATACGTTCATATGTTAGGGAAAAAAATATAGCAATTAAGATGATATATGCAGAAAATTTCATTTTAATACTGGTTTTCTTTAACAAAATTCCGTCGCAACTTATGTTCAATAATTTAAAATACACCGATACGGGCAATACTAAATTGTAATAAAACTTGGTTAGTTACGTAGTATATACCCGCGAATTGAAATTGCTAGATTGAAATGCTGCTGCTATTTGACGATCCGGCAAAAAGCATCAAATATGCGGATCAAACTTGAAGCAGAGAATCTGTTAATCAGCAACCACCGCGAGCTATTTGCAACGAGAATGGAGATATCACAACAATACTTTTAATTAAAAGCAAGGAACAATCACCTACCATGACAGCGCCATGCGTGGAAGAAACAACAAAAACAAGATAGAGTTGGCACAAAAAAGAAAAAAAAAGCTTTCTGCATGTTTTCCTCTAACAAAAAAAAAACAGAAAAAAAAGAGCTTTGTGTTTGCTAGCTAGTAGAAGCTCAGTGTTGTTCTTTCTTTCTTTCTTCTTTTCCCAATTCTCTTAATCAGAATGATCAAAATCCCTCCTCCTGCTGCTTTTTCCCTCTCTGGCTGTCACGCTCTAATGGTGGTTGAAATGGCGCGTTCCTGGCATGCATCAAGTGCAGAAATTTCTTGAACGCAATGATCAAGCAAAGGGAATTTGCATTTTACTTTAATCACCCGTTAATATAATGAAGTTGGAGGGCTAAACCCAAAAAGATCGCATTTTTTTGGCCGTTTTTTTTTTTGCCCACCAATAAATGCTGCTACTTGCAGCGCCACCTCTCTCTCCCCCCCTCATCACAGACTTCACACACTCTCTCTCTCTGTTCTTCTGCAATTATTTATTGCCACCTCCAATTCTTAGTACTGCGAGGCTAATTACTCATTCCCCTTCTGCTCCAATGCCATGTTCTTGAATTTCTTTGCGAATTCTTTTGCTTATTTATTTGGGCAGCCAGAGCTGCATTTGCTGGAGATTTTATAGGCGGCTTCCGCTTTACTCTCCTTGCTGCTTGTCCCTTTCCCTCTCTCAAGTGGGGTGGTAGCATCTGACCCAAGCAAAGCGCCGGGTTCTTGCAGTTTCTTTTGGCTCCCCTTTGGGAGTAAATCTGTGTGCAAGATCTGGTGTTTCTGGTATAGAAGGGGAGGCAGCCCGAGGGAGGAGAGGTTCTTGCGTTGGGTTCTTGAGCAATGAGGCCCGACGTGAGGCTGGATGCGGCGGTGTTCCAGCTCACCCCGACCCGGACCAGGTGAGTGCGAGCTAGATCTGTTCGAGATGCGTGGTGCTGGCTCGGTGAATCTTTTCGCTTTCTTTTTGGGTTTTGGTTTGCGATGCGGTTTGGATGATTCTTTGGAGTGGGAGAGTTTGTTACTTGTGATGAACTGGTTTTTGCATTTCGGTTGGAGCTGCAATTTTGAGGAGTGGTTTTTTGGTTGGTTGCGTTGTGCTTGTGCTAAGCTGGGTTCTGAACACTAGAACGTGAAGAAAGTTGTGGATTGCAATCTTGGTGTAGCAACTGTTTGTTCTTTGCTCTGTTGGAGCTGGGGGGTTCTTTGCGAGCTTAATTTTAGTACTAGATCTGGTAAATCTAGTGTCGATTAATGCTAAAGATACTTACTTTGATCATGACCACCGAAGCTCTTACTGACTAATGAGCACTAATGCTTGTCCTGTAAGTCACCATCCAAGATGTCTGATGGGAGCTGCCGTTTCACTGTTTGCAGGTTCGATTTGGTAGTTGTGGTGAATGGCCGGAAGGAGAAGATAGCATCTGGCCTGCTAAAGCCGTTCTTGGCACACCTGAAGGCCGCCCAGGATCAGATTGCCAAGGGAGGATACTCAATTACGCTTGAACCGAGTTCAGGGGTTGTCGCGCCATGGTTTACAAGAGGCACCGTGGAGAGGTTGG
Source organism: Oryza brachyantha (assembly GCF_000231095.2). Classification (NCBI taxonomy): domain Eukaryota; kingdom Viridiplantae; phylum Streptophyta; class Magnoliopsida; order Poales; family Poaceae; genus Oryza; species Oryza brachyantha. The sequence continues at coordinate 9,101,668 of NC_023169.2, read as the reverse complement.
TGCCTTTGTTTATGAGAGTTACACCTATCGGTCAGCATTTCCAGTTGGGTCACTCACATGTTAGTTCTTTCCAGATTTGTGAGATTCGTGAGTACTCCAGAGGTGCTTGAGCGAGTGACGACGATAGAATCCGAGATTTTGCAGCTCGAGGACGCTATCTCTATTCAGAGCAATGATAGTCTTGGACTAAAATCTGTAAGTGGACGATTGTTGGTTATGAGTTGTTAAATATTTGTTATTTGCAGAAAGGTGACACATTCTTGTTTGCCATCTGGAAGGTAGAAGATCATGGAGGGAAATTGACTGAAAGCAACGAAGGTATAGCATTATCGCGCTATTATTTATCATGATGCATTGAATGGTGCTTGCCTGTGTCCTGTGGGGAACGCATACATCTGGAACAGCTTTTGATTGGGCTACACACAAAAAAAGGAAGCTGCAGTCCGATCTGACTGTTTTAGAATTTAGAATGTAGTCATTATGGAGTTTGATGTGACATCAGAACCAATTATTGAGTTAGGTACATACAACTAAGTTGTAGGTCTGTATGAAGTGCCAATCAATATAATCTGATTTAGGGGGCAATGCAAGCACCTCTATTATTTTGTAGATACTGTATACCTGAATATTAACGCTTGAGTTTTAATTTTCAGTTACCTTGTCTTATGTAGTCTGTTGTATATCCTTTCATCTATCATGTAACATACCTGACATTATCTATGCACCAATAGGTACCCGAGCAAATCACAACCCTGATGCGGACAAGGCTATTGTTATATACCAGGTCTGATTATACATACATCCTTGTTCTTTTCCTGTATGTATCATGAACTAGCACTGATCTCACTTATTTTCGATTGATGACAGCCTGGATCACAGCCTACACCACCAGTTCATGATGAGACTACAGCACATGAAGAGAATTCAAAGTACTGGCACCTCTAAGAATATTTTTGTTATATATTTTTCCCAAGCCTTCCATTTCTGGCAAAAAGTACATATATTTGTATCACTGAATAGATAACTTTTACAAATCACAGCATCAAAAACAGAAAAAAAATAGAATGTTAATATTCATTTACTTTATGTATTGTTTTGATTTTTGTTGCAAGCTGCATATATGATCTAAGATCTCACTAGTCGTCTTTTGTTACTTATCCATCATACATCAAGAAGCTATTAACAGATAATTTTTTATGTTCTTATGAACAACTTTACAGAGTCCAACTGCTCAGAGTGCTTGAAACCCGAAAAAATGTCTTAAGGAAAGAGCAGGCTATGGCTTTTGCCCGCGCTTTGGCAGCTGGGTTTGACATTGACAATCTGAGTTACTTGATTGCATTTGCCGAGCGCTTCGGTGCTTCACGTTTGATGTGAGTACAGTCTTCGTCATTACTTTGTTTTTTATAAGTTGGATTTCTTAATTCCTTGGGCCATTTGTGCTTTTATAAGCATATCCTTGTTGATGCTGGTTTATCTTCAAAATGTCATCTTTATTTTTGTCTATTCAATAGCATATTGTAAAGTCAGAACAATATTAATAGATAAGATGTTTCATAATATGAAAATGAATGGCATACACAGTGGCACATAAGCTATAACACTTTTCTTTCCATGTGCAGAATGTTGCTCCTACTGTTCCCTGTCTTCATATTGTTCTTAGATGCTAAACCTGCAGTAGTAATTTGTGCTATAGCATGCTGTCTCTGTTGTGATTATTTGTTGTCTGCTGGTGCTAACATTGGTTTCCACCATCACGGTTATACTACTATAGTATCATGTCACAGTGGCTGTCACTGCTCAAGTGGTATCATCAGCTATGATGGACAGGATCTGGGTAGGGAGGGGCAGGGGAGATATTGTGGGGGAAGCGAGGAAAGGGGACTGGATTGGTTGAGTTGGGCTACATTCTTTTCCACCCATCTTTTTTGTTTTTTACCTTACTTTCTCTGTGCTGCTATCAGCGCATTCTTCCTACTGATAATTGTCAATATGGGTCACCCAGGAGCCCAGGCAGTGCATAGCTGTTCGGTTCCATAAATCTAGTTGTTTTAGCAAGCTATTTTTTTTAATCAAGACATTTCCCATTCTAAACTTCTTCAGTGTTAAAAATTGAATAGGAGGGCATGTTCGCAGTTCATTGAACTGTGGAAGCGAAAGCATGAAACTGGACAATGGATTGAAGTTGAACCAGAAGCGATGTCTACACGCTCTGAATTTCCTCCTTTTAATCCATCGGGTATTGTTTTTGTCGGGGACAACATGAAACAAAACACGGAAACAATGTCTGTTTCCAATGGAGAGGCAAATGGCGACGATGCTTCTAAAGCTGGTATGCATTCTTCTGCACCATCCAAAAAAGCCTCCTCACTTCAGTTTTTGAGCAATGTCTGAAAGTAACATGACATGTGAAAAACACCATTTTCGAAGAATTATCAAATACCAAAAGGTATTTAGGAGAATGATTGCACTAAGGTAGATATATTATTCCTTTTTTCGTTTCCAAGGATAGAATTGTTCTTCATTTGACTCTGTCTGCAAATGCACTAACTATATCTCATTTAGAAAGCAGTAGACAAATTACTTTTATCTTTTGTTCTTATTCAAACATATGGGGTAATTTGTTCTTGTCACACTGTACAACACCTTTCATTTGGAGGTTTCTTTATTTTTTTTCACTTCAAGATAATTGGTGCTTAAATTGCTTATTCTCTGATTTACAGAGCATAAGTCTGGTCAACACATGGGGTATCAGGCTGCATATCCTCCATGGGCAATGCATCCTCCTCCTTATATGCAAGGCATGCCGTACTATCCTGGGGTGAATCCATACTACCCTCCATATCCTCCGGTGGACGACCCCAGATATCACTACACAGGAAGGAAATCGAGGAAGCACTCTTCAGACAGTAAGGAGTCAGAAGTACTTGACGATGGCAGTGACAGTAGCAGTTCTGAAAGAGGGAGTTCTCATGGTCACAAGTCACACAAAAAGGGTAAGCGATCAGGGAAAAAGAAACCAAGTGTAGTTGTCATAAAAAATGTAAATGTAACATCCAAAAAGCATGGCTCGTCAGAAAGCGAGTCGCAGTCAAGTTCTGATGCTGGGTCTGAAGATAGTGATGACTCACACTCTAAGACAAGACGAGGGAAGCATAAGAGCTCAAGTTCAAAGAAAAAGGATGGTGCAAAAACTACCTTCGACTCTGGAGATGACTATAACAAGGATGAATCATCTTATGGGCAAGATGGTGACCAAGGAAACTGGAATGCATTCCAGAGTTTCTTGCTAAGAGCAGAAGAAAAAACTAGATCTAATGACGCAGATCTGTTTTCTGGTGAAAAAGAGCCCCCATCAAGAAAAAAGAAGAATGTGAACACTTCTGATCCTATTCTTTTAGCTAGGGGAGATTCTGATGATGTCTATGAACAGAGGGGACCAGGCTTTGATCCAGCCAATGGGAGGAGTAGAGCTATTCGGCTGCAATCCAATGATGAACTTATGATGTCTGGGGATGGGAGAAGATACATGGATGGTGAAATCAAGGAGATAGAAGCTGGTGGTGGAAGATACAGGAGAGGGACAAGTGAGGACTTTATGGTATATGGCCAGGAAAGGTCAATGGATAGGAGGAGCTCGTTGGATCCTCTTGCAGAGGCCCGGTACAGGAATCCTAATCAGGTGGACAAGAATGGGCATGTTGTAGCTGATGAGTCCTTTATGATTCCTTTTAGATCCGGTTCACAGGATAATCTTGGACCAGAAAGCCGATCTGCGATTGACATTGATGTTGAACTTCCTACATACACTGAGAAAGCTTCAGATGGAAAGGCTGGAGCTCAACTCTTCTATGAGCCGGATGAGTTGATGCCAGAACGGGGATCTGAAGATGCTTCATTTGGATATGATCCCGCAATGGATTATGAAAGTAACATGTTGGTCAAAACCATCAAGGTTGAAGATGGTAATAAAGAGGATGTCTCACAAAGTAATGATGGTGACGTAAAGAAGCCAGAGAAGAAGCTAAGAAATCCAAAGGATGGCTTGGATAAAAGAAATAAGGATGCCTTACTCAGGAGATTGTCTGCTCCAAAGACCCCATTAAATGATGCACAGAAACGTGCACAGAACATGCGAGCATATAAAGCTGATCTCCAGAAACTAAAGAAAGAGCAGGTATGATTTCTTTTATTACATTTTCACATCTATTCTGTTTGGTATAAATTTAGAGTATTATCTGCACATTGTTGACATTTTTTTTTTTTTGGGAAGGACCAAGTCTGAAAACAATTGTTAATGTAGGCAACTGTCTTATTTATAGTGTGAACAGACTAAATAGAACAGGTGTGCTGTATGCGTAAGTAACCAATTCAATCCACTGTAGAAAAATTATTATTTTTTATTTTTCAAAACTTTGGATTGTTCTTTTGGTCTTGTTCCAAGTCAGATGTATCATCTACGTGTTTAAATTCCCAGCAACTTTACTTTCTTTCAGGAGGAGGAACAGATGAAGCGACTGGAGAGGCTTAAACTAGAGAGGCAAAAGAGAATAGCTGCAAGAAGTAATGGGAAGAGTGATCCTCCAAAAGCAAGCAGGGAGCACGCCAATGGACTAAGTAAATCAGTGCCATCACTTACTGGTCTCAAGAAAGAAAAGAGTGGCTCAACTGAATCATTCAGCGAGCGACTGAAGAGGTTGGCTGAACCCAAAGGCTTTGCAGGGGCTGACCATCCTTCAAATCCGACAGACCATTCAAGGAGAAGAAGCATCGTATGAGTTCATGTGATGTCGACAGCCGAAAAATTCTGAATCTATATCATGTAATTTCACAGCCAAACAAACTGGACGAAATAACAACCCAGATCTCCAAAAAGCTGCTTGTACAGGGGAAAGTTTGGTGTTAATTGAGTTGTGGTGCCTGCATCCGAGATTGCGGATGAGAAATGGAACTTAGAATGGTCTGGCATTTCATTTTTCAGTTTCATATATTGTATTCATTCTTTTGATTGAAGGTGGCTTGTAATAGCTGTAAACCTGTTTTTGTTGATGACATACTATATTGTGGATGTATTTAGTGGAGGAATTGGTCTATGTGATTGACGTGAATGGTGTGATCTTTACACGGGGAAATGTCAACGACAGGTTACTTGATGAGTATCAGCGAGTATCAGGGTGTCAGTAATCAGCTTTGATGGCTATGGTAAATCTATTTTTTGACAGCAGGTCGCAACAATTTGCAGGGAGTTTCACTGTACCAGCAAGATTTATTTGATTTTTACTAAAAAGTATTTATATAGATTTTTCAAGTAAATCGTGTTATCTGTCTCTGAGCTTGGAACATGGGAGTAAATTAGTACCCAAACCTGTAAATCGTATGTTTCGGTTCACAAATTTTTTTAGACCATGCAACCCAAAGCCATAGGGGCACGTTGTGACTAATTTCACCGAGGGTCTGTTTGGAAGAGTTTCTCTCAGCTACAGTTTTTCTCAAAAGCTGTTTTTGTCAGAAGTTACCCCAAATGATCCACAGCTTTTGAGAATCTATAGTTACATATTTTGCAAAATGAACTAAGAATTCAAAAGCTGGGTTTATGAGCTTTTCTAGATTATCAGAAGCTGGCTAACAAGCATCTGCTTCTTAAAATCTAAAGCTCTCCAAACATGCCCTAAATTAGACATTGATTGGGATCTCACGTAGTGTGTGCTATTTAGAACTATATTGCTGTGTCCATGGTCGATAATTATATAGGTTTAGCTAGATGGGATTCATATATATAATAGTCATCGGTCACTCTATATTGTTTTACTAACAATTGACACCTTTTAATATAACTATTATGTTGTTGAGAGTGGTATATCACTCTATATTGTTTTACTAACAATTGACACATTTCAATATAACTATTATATTGTTGAGAGTGGTATAAATGAGTCAAATACAAACAAGAGTGTGAGTCAACCCATCATTCATATGCCCAATACCATGAGTTGTTGGACAACACGTATACCAACGGCTTAAACTAAGGGCATATGTAACGGTTCAGACTATAGTTATATATTTAGTACAATGAGACAGTAAAATAGACATATGACATAATAGTTAGACAACTATTGTCTATTTGGTTATCTATAAAATTCTTCCTTCATGCAATGCTGTGCATGCAAGCAATTTTTGCCTAGGTAATAGCATGAAGACAGCTACCTTCCTAGTGCTGTACTTGCCCTAAAACTCGTTTGGTTACTGTCATTTATAGATCACTTATGAATGGTTTAGCTCTGGAAATTATAACCATTCACATTCATCTTAGCAAGTAATATAGGTGTCATAGACTCATAGTTGCTGGGTTTTGTTAGCTAGCCAGTGATGTATGCCATTGCCTTGATTGATGGCTTCTGTAGCAGGCTACATTTGATGAGAGTAATTTGTTGTACAATTTTTTAAGATTGGATCCAAACTTAGATCTTTTGTAATCTGTACATTTCTTTATATGAGATATATCCGTACTAACGCTACGGTCTAATTTACAATTTAATAATGTAAATAAGATATTATAAATTTATTTTAATGCAATCATATATAAATCAAATATTCAAATTTGTTTGTCTATCAAGCATTTGTTAATTTGATTATTTAAACAAACTCTAACAAAATAGCAGCAAACCACCAGTTATGGTGACTTACAACATTGCATAATTAATTATAGTTAGACAATATCGTAATAAATTAAGAGTTTTTAAATTTGGACAGTAATTGCATAACATGTAATTACTAATTTTAAAATCACTACAGTATCCACAAATTGTAAGGATAATTTTAATATTTTGTAAGGATAATTGATATACTAATTTCAGAATCACTACCATACCAAGTTCATATATTGCAAGGACAATTTTAATTAAATAATTTATTCACATTATTTGATATTAACATAAAATTTAAACTCTAATAAAACTAAATTTAATGCAAACCACTTTATACAAACATGAGTTACAACACATACAACTTTATGTCTTCCTTTAATAAATAAAATTTTGCTGACGTATAAAACAATTGTGCATCTCTTGAGTTTAAATTTATTATGAGTTTAAAAATAAATTTCTTCGTGTCTTTGTATATTACATGAAAAGATATTTAAATTAAACATTAAGTCATCATCTAATTTCTATCAAATATTTATCACATGAATTCTTTGTAGTTTAAATAATATATTAATAGTTTAAAAATCTAGATTTAATGTATTAGATTTAATGTTGGGAAGATAGATGGAATGTACACAATTTGAGGAGCTGATAAATGGAAAGATGGTAGATGAAACGTGGACCGTTTGATCTGAGCAGATGATATTAGCAGTTGGATTTGTCCAATGAGTAAATCATGTTGGTGCAGCACCAAAAGGGTAGATGAATTTAAATCTATTATGAGTTTAAAAATAAATTTCTTCGTGTCTTTATATATTACATGAAAAGATATTTAAATTAAACATTAAATCATCATCTAATTTCTATCAAATATTTATCGCACGAATTCTTTGTAGTTTAAAGAAGATATTAATAGTTTAAAAATTCGGATTTAATGTATTAGATTTAATATTGGAAAGATAGATGGAATGTGCACGCAATTTGAGGAGCTGATAAATGGAAAGAGGGTAGATGAAATGTGGACCGTCTGATCTGAAGCAGATGGTATCAGCTGTTAGATTTATCCAATGAGTAAATCCTGTTGGTGCACTGTAGGGTAGATGTGAGTAGTTTGTTGAGGTTTTAAAGCTTGGACCCAAACTCAGATCCTTTTATAATTTGTACATTTTTTTTCTGAAATACATATGGTATGTTTATTGTTCTGGAATATGCAATATGATAGATGTGTTAACCAAAATGTGATTGTCTCCCCAATTCATTCAGAAAATTTAATCCAAAATGTCATGTAATCTAGGATAAAATCTGGAATGGTTGTCCTCATGATGGGTTGATCTGAACTGCAAATATATTTATTGCAACCATACAAATTATGATCTTGATGTAGGTATAGCACACATGTGCTAATTTCATTAAATCTGAACTATAGTGTAATCTAGGATAAAATGTGCAGTTAAGTGATTTTTTTTATGATGGGTTGATTTGAACAAGAAATATAATTTGGGATAAAACTTGTACATGTAGCACCACATATAGCACATAGGTACCAAAGTTATGGTCATAACTAACAGCAGTAACGAAAATCAGTGTAACGTCTCATATGCAAAGGAAAAAATAGTGCAACATAGGTCACGTTCAGCAGGCCCCCTCTATCCCCAACAGCTCATCTATCCCATCCTCTATCCTGAAAATAGAGGATGAAGACTACAAATTGAGCTCCAACAGAACGACTATCCTATCATCTATTTTTAGATGTCATCCATATTAAAAAAGAGAACCTTCATATTTAGATGATCTCTCTCCATCCTTCAAAGAGATATAGAGGATGTCATGTATGGATGATCTAGTGGAGTACATAGAGATATGAAGGATGAAACTAGTTTAGATGATCATCCAAATGAAGATATGAATGCCCAAATTTAGATGAGTTGTTGGGGATGCTCTTGTCCGCGTTCGTTTGGAGGACCGGTAAGTTAACTTACCCTGGTGCGGAAAACATAGTAATAGATTAGTACATGATTAATTAATTAATAATTATTAAAAAATATAAAATATATTAATATGATTTTTTTAAAATAACTTTTCTATAGATATTTTTTGCAAAAAAATATATCATTTAGCAATTCGGAAAGCGTGCGCGTGAAAAACGAGGGGATAAGATAACTTAGTGGGGGAGACGAACGCGACAAAGTTAACATATCTACCTTGGTTTCCGTGCACACGCTTCTCAAACTGTTAAACGGTGTATTTTTTACAAAAAATTTCTATAGGAAAGTTGTTTTAAAAAATCATATTAATCTATTTTATATTTTTTAATAATTAATTAATCATGTACTATTCTATTACTATGTTTTTCATATCAGAAAGTTAACTTATACCCATCACGCCGAACGCGGCCATAGTAGAAGAGAGTACAGTTTCATGGATACACCAAAATCCATCTAGAAATATTTTACTCCTTGTAGGTTGCATCAAATGCTATTATTCATCAAAATGTAGACTTTTAGCAGCAGAGGACAGTATAAAATCATTTGAACTCCATTTAAAAGGCCTGTAGATTCCCCTTGGATCAAAGGTGCATACATGGTCGATGATTGCCCGTACACATCATTTTCAACGGTGGTCGAAGATTGCCCCTGCACATTATTTGTAGCCATGGACGAATTTTGCGCATGCATACCACCACCATCAGTTGTGACTTTATGGTACGAACATGAAAATGTATATATAACTATGAAAAAGTTAGTCGTACATGTACACAAGAAGTCCAAGTAGAGAATGCTTTGTATATCTCTTTAACCTTGTGTTCAATAGGGTAGGGGTACGAGCTTTTATAGCCCCGGAAAACTCCTTGTACAATGACCCAAATACCCTTGGATAGTTACTAATAGAGCATAAGGGTACAAGGGTAAAATAAGTAGCTTCTTGGGGACCACCACACCAGTTGTCTGCCGCACTCGAGTGCACTTGAGAACTGATCCCCAGGCATCTTGGTTGGAATATCGCTCGGAGTCATGACGGACAAGCTTCCGTATTCTGACCTGGTCCGAATCGTCGAGGGGTGCCGGTAGCGCCTAAGTGTTTTACTCGAATACCAAGGCATCTTGGCCGAACATGCCACAAGAGGCATGATACTCGAATACCAAAGCATCTTGGCCGAACATGTCACCGGAGGCATGATACTCGAATACCAAGGCATCTCGACCGAACATGCCACTTTGAGGCTCGCTTTGGAGCGAATAGGATGGAAATGAGGGGCCGGTACCAACAATCTTCATCTCTATTTTCGAATGCATTATTTGGATCTATACCTGTAGGTTTGATGAGGACAATATAAGAGGATGAAAAGAACAAAATTAACTATAGAAGTATAGAAGTATGTAATGGGCAAGGACTTTTCTATAGTCCACCAAAATTATTTTCCACCATCCATTACCTCTTGAAACTTGAAACAATGGCTCATGGTGCTCTTACCAAACATAGGTGGTAAGACATCACTTATGGTTATTTAAATTCTATCAAAGGAAGGTGTGGTAGTATCATATGGAATGCAACAATAGTTTCTTTATTTAAGTAATAAATTCAAAATACCTAAATACATAAAACATGTTGCATTTTGAATTAAAAATTCTACGTCCAAATTATAATTTAAACTTATTATGTTTGTAATCAATGTCTACTTCAAAATTTTGAATGATATATAGTTTAGGAAAATTTTCTTGGCATTTTCTCAAATTAGGATGGCTATGAGGAAACATATTAAATATGAAAATCATGTCTATATGTAAATCATGAATGAGAATTTAAAATATGTGTTCAAATTTGTGTAATTTAGATTTACCATAAAATGCCAATGTTCATCCTATATTCATTTATTTGATTATGTCAAATTCAAATATTTTGGAATTCAAAAAACATTTTAATGTTATTTCTTATATATCAAATATGTAATTAGAAGACCATTTATTTATTTATAGAAGTCTAATATTTATTTATTTTCACCTTAAATAGATTGCCTTGACCCTGTACTGTTAATACCTACTGCTACATCTGTATCCTATTTACAGGTTATGTGTTATTCTTTTCTCATAAGATTTTTGCCATGCGTTTACTTTACTATTTTTTTATTATCTAGTATCGTACTCAATTTACCCTAAAATACAAACATTTCTACTATTTAATTATGTACCACAATATATAAGTATTTCTGTACCAATTCTTATAATTTCAATAATTTTAATGATTGCAGAGCAAATCGGATATTTAGAAAGAGAATCTAATTAATTCAAAATTTAACCAAGTAAAAATGAATCTTTTGACGGTGCTAAACAACCTCGAAATAATTACATTTGACACGAAGACAGTAATAGCCATTGGAGAGTAATAGCCATTGGAGGATACAAACTATTAACTTAATAAAGTGAAAATTTGTTTTTAGGAAAGATAAGATAAATTTCTCTTGTATATAGAAAACAGAATTACATGCAATTGTTTAGATGCTTGGCAAACATATCCACGAAATCGAAAATCGACCAGCTCCCTTGCCTTGTTCCTGCCATTTTAGCTTACTCCAAGAATATGTGTTCCTTCACTCGGCAACAGAACCAGCGACGTCCACAGCATGCCACCACCATCGATCTATTGCGTGAGAAGCCGTTGACACCTATCTCACCGCCACGTCGCCGGGCGAATCCCCTTTTCCGCCGAGCCACCACGTACCTCTCGCCTGCCGGCGAGCTCGAAGAATGGTGGTGGCTTTCTCTTTTGACGATTTGGCCTCGGGGACACCTGGCCGGCCGACGTGGTGGTACTTGCGCCTCTCTCTCTCTCTCTCTCTCTCCTGCAGTTAATTACTTTTAAATTGCAAATTATACGCCTCACTAGCTTAACTGCAAATGGAGCCGCCACGGGGAGGAGAAGACGAGCAGCGAAAGCGACGGCCGGATAAATGTACCGTCAAAAGGTTTCTTCTTTCCTCTTCCTCCTCTTCCTCGCCATGAGAGAAAAACAAAGAGAGCTTTTCTCGTAGCTTCCACTCGAACCAACCGTCGATTCCCGTGGGTTCAGCTGCAGGCTTCTGGCCGGTTTCGACCGCCGAGCTGGAGATTCACTGTACTTTCCCTAATTTGATTTTTCTGAGAGAGAAGGGGGAGTACCCCTTGTTGGTTAATTTGATTTTACTGCCTTTTCTTGATTTGGATATATCTGTGAGGGGACTGGACTGTAAGCGGTTCTTTCTATCTTGTTTGCTGTAGAAGCTCAGTTACTGTTGCTTCCTCCTAGTTTTCATCTTCTCGGATTCTTCGTTGCTTCCAGTTGAATTTTGGTTGGTGGTCTCTTGTCAAAATTTGTTCTCGTCTCCTTTCCCTGTGGGTTTCTTTTCTCTAGTCTTTCGTTATTTCTGGACCGTTCGGTTCTTGCTGGACTTAATCCAATTTGGGTATTCTCAGGTTTTCTTCTACCGTGGAAATTTGTTTGTTTGTTTTTTCCTTCGCGATAATCTCGGGATTTTCGGTGAGCTGGTTGCAATGGTCAGCGGCAACATGTTCTACCGAAGGAAGCCCTCATGGCGTGCCGATGATCTCGTGAGCAGGAGCACCCTGCAATTGGTGAGAGCATTATCCTTCATTCCCTCCTCCATCAATTGCTCTCATTAATGCTGATATATTAATCCGTGGTAATACGGAAAATGTCTAGAAAAACTGATTGTTCTTGTTAGGAAACTTGCAATACTGTGATATTATGTTGTTACTGAATTTCCTAACTTAGACATGGAGAGGGTTCGATAACAGTTGTAAATTCTAATGAGCTGACCTGTTTCGTTGCTGTGTTAAGTCTTTTACCTAGCTGATTATGATATATGCCTCCCGTCCCTTCTCATTTGCTGTTTTCGATGGATATGAAATTGTGAAGTGCTTATTTGCCTGACTATTGTAGTACCCAAAATTGAACTCTATTCATCAATTCTATCTTTACTAGAGTTTAATCAGGATTCATTTGTTCAAGATCTCAAATTTCGTAGTCACCAACATTTGACTAAAGCATGCTGGGCTCATCGGTGTCCTTTCATTATTAAGGAAAATCGATTTTTTGGTAAATTTATTCTAAAATCCACAATATGACATTGATCTGTAAGATCATATTATTTTGTTTGACTCCTTTCGTTACTGAGTTCATTTTTGTGATTTTCCTTTGGACCACTGCAGCTGGACTTTGATGATGGCTCACCACCAGAATATGCTTGGAGAAGGAAAATAAGTAGTCAGGCCAATAGGTTGAAGGAGTTCAATGTTACCTTCAGAGAAGCAATTAAAATGGTACGGAAATATAATTGTCAACATTCCCTGTTCATGGAAATTCTGGCCCTGATTTGTCTATTCTACTGAAATCTTAAGATTATCTGTTGCATGTCAACATGATTGAGTTATGTTTCTCCCCCTGACAATTAGATGAGACTTGGTCTGCGCCTTTGGTCATATATTCGGGAAGAAGCTTCTCATGGAAGGGTAATATGTTGATTCTGTGTGTCATTACCAACTGTTTATTTAACTAAAATCCTGTACCATTACTTTATCCTTCTTTTTTATTGTTCACTTTTAGGGAAATTTTCGGTCCTTGAGAAAGTAACTTGAGGTACCAAATTTTAGTGTAAAATTTTGGTACCTTGAGGTTACTAGTACATAGAGGTGTTAAATTAACACTAAAAATATGGTATCTGAAGGTACCATTTTAAGGGTGTAAAAAACTCACTTCTGACTTGTAAAGTAACAATTGCCAGAAAGCACCAATTGATCCATTCACGAGGGAGAGCGACAAGCCTTCAGCCTCACAAGGAGTACCTCTTGGTGGGATGGGGTGCGTACTAAGTGATGATTGCTTTACTGTCAGTCCTTGGATTCTTTCTGTTGCCAAGATCATTTAATTTGCACCATTTGAGCAGGAGTGGTAGCATTTCAAGAGGCTTCAGAGGAGAATTTAAACATTGGCAGATAATTCCTGGTTCATGTGAAATGTCACCAGTGATGGCAAACCAATTTTCGGTAACTCATGTGACAATTTCACTGTTAAATTTGATGTATTTTTGTCCACATTGCTCTGCTTTGATGGCCGTGCTTCATTATACTACTTTATAAAAGTTAATGAATCTTAAAGCAACATGTTTGATAATATGTAAAGTGGAAAATATGTATCAGGAAACGCTATTGTTTGCTTGAACTATTAGATATTTTTGTTATGATACGTTCTTAGCATTTTATTTCTGTCATGTTTTATGAACACGTTCAATTGTTATTTGTCAAGTTTAAATGGTGAGTTTATTCCCTGAAAACTAACTAAGAATAGCTCAATTAAAATATTACTACCTCCATTTACCATTTCATAATGTAAGACGTTTGACTTTTTGGGTTATAATGTTTGACCATTTGTCTTATTTAAAAATTTAGTATAAATATAAAAAATATTACTACCTCCATTTGTCTTATTTTCATAATTTTTTTTAAATAAGACAAATGGTCAAACATTGCAAATAAAAAGGTCAAACAACTTACATTACGAAATAGAGAGAGTATCACATATTAGAGAAGATCAGAAGCCATAATCACCTTTTTTGAATTAAAATATACACACTTATGATATAATTAATAGAAAATGATTTTTTCAGGGCTTTGTTAACAGTTCCGAACTTTGAATGTTAAATTATGTGTTTCAATTCATCAATTTATTATTTATCATATTATGGCACCTCCCCTATGTAGTAAGCAACTTAACAAAATAGTGAAACTGTTAAAGTTTATTTTATCCTTTAACATGGACTATTCTCTTCATAGTGTATTTAACCAATCTTTCTATTACTGTGAACTATAACGATTAATCGAAGAGAACATTCACACATTTTTCTTCATGTTTTAATTACTGCAGATCTTTATAACTCGAGGAGGAAACAAGAAATACTCCTCTGTTTTAGCTCCTGGTCAGCATGATAGTTTAAAGTATGATTCCTTCTCCCTAATTCCCAATATATATTTGTCTGAAACTTCATCTGGACGTTCTGTTCAAATGGATCTAGCTGAAATCTTCACTGTTCTGATGTAATAATATTTATAGCAATCATAGTCCATATGAAACAATTGGTCAGTCATTCTTATGTTTCTTGCTCCAGGAAATCTAGCGATGATGGTATATCATCCTGGGATTGGAAACTAAGAGGTGATCGTTCTACATACCATGCGTTGTTTCCTCGAGCATGGACTGTCTATGATGGTAGTTACTCATTCCTTGTAATAGAAATAACTCAAGTTATAAGATGGACTTGACAATTACAAACACAGCTTCAGTTAGCTTGGTTTATGACTTCCAGTGCTATTAACAATTAATTTCCCATGGATAGTTGTACATTGCAGTGGAGCCTTTTTTAACAAGTGAATTGCTTTTCTGTATAACAATTAGGCACATTCTCCATAATACTGCAAGCATGAGGATATTACTGATGACTTCTTCGGTTTGTTTAAAGGTGAACCTGATCCTGAATTGAAAGTATCTTGCCGTCAAATATCTCCTTTTATTCCCCATAACTATCAAGACAGCAGTCTTCCAACATCTGTTTTTGTTTACACTGTGAGTATCCGTTGCTTGTGGGAATGCATTTTCGAGAACAGGATATTTACTATGTCCATCGAAATGTTTATTGCTATCATATTTGACACTTTAACCTGTTTAGCTGATCAGAATACATATAACTATCCATAGATGTACCACATGTTCTAAACCCAGTGAATCCAACATGCAATATTGTACCTCTAATTGGAAAGTTACATAGATTTTGTAGATTTACTCAATAAGCTATGGAGAATTAGAACCCACAACTGTGGGACTGGGTGATATAATTATATAACAAATATATGAACAAATCACGTGCTGAATACTGACCAAACTTCCATTATCACCAACGCCTTCACTGACATTAATGAATAAACTTTTACCTTTTCACATAGTCATAATTTTATTTTTGTTGATGGATATGAAACTGCAGATAGTGAATACCGGAAAAGAAAGGGCGAAAGTCAGCCTTGTAATGACATGGGCGGTAGTACCTACTCTTTGCTGTAATGTGCAAGTTTAATTTGAGTTTTCTGTTAGTCCTGCATCTAATTGCATTCCATTCTTGAATCTATCCCAGAATTCTATTGGAGGACTTTCCCACCATTCTGGCGGTCATGTTAATGAACCATTTATGTTAGTACTTTGTAGACTTAAATAAAACATTAAAACTTAATCAATATCTTGTTTGCAAGAGTTAATAATTAATGTGCTGTTAACTTGCAGAGGAGAAAATGGAGTTTCTGGCGTGCTTCTACATCACAAGCAAGTCATTGTCTGCTGATCACTTTTCCTTCTATGGTTGTTTGACAGATATCCTTTGTCACGGATAAGTGCCACACGAATTAAGAGATCGTAGTTTTGTCATCGTTTGCAACAGTACTCCTGTACTGGTTCGCTCTGATACAGTTTGAAACAATAACATAATGTCATCATATCCCATATGATTGTATTGAAAAGCAAGAAATTATGCCTATATATGTACTATATTCCTGTATGCTGTCTAATGCGATAAACAATATTTTTACTGATTAGCTATTCCTAATGTTTCAGGACTGCCAATGATAATCCTCCTGTCACTTTTGCTGTCGCAGCATGTGAGAACCAAAATGTAAATGTTACTGTGTTGCCTGCTTTTGGGCTTTCTGGTGAAAGTTCCATTACAGCCAGGGAAATGTGGGGCACATTGATCCAGGTGATTATATTCTTTGACTTCACATCTATAAATAGGGGAACTCTTCTGTTATTGATGACCGCGACTCTCATATTTATGACTGAGACTGTATCAAACCATCTAAATGTTTAAAAGGATGGTTGTTTCGACCGAGATAATTTCAATGCCGGCCCTAGCATGCCTTCTTCATTGGGTGATACAGTTTGTGCAGCAGTTTGTGCATCCACCTGGGTTGAACCACATGGAAGATGTACAGTTGTATTTTCCCTGGCCTGGTCATCCCCAAAGGTTAAATTTAAGAAAGGAAATGCATACTACAGGTAACATACACCATCTTAATATCTTATGTTTGGTGATAGTCATGTTAATTCAAATGAGGATGGTTATGAACATAGGTAGCAGTCCTATATTTCATATTGCACAGCCTCCATACTATGGCATGACATTAACTAATTTGTAATCTATATGCCTTTACAAAGAAGGTAGTGGCACGAAATCTATCACGCAGCACACCACAAGACATTCCTTATGAATTGCTCCATATATTTTTTCTAATTTTACAGAATAGAACTTTCCATATTTTCTCTTATTGGTCGGCCCTAAGCTGGCGAAAATGATGTGCATTTATATTTTCTATATCCAAATTATATCGCTTTACTAGTTCAATAAAATTCTATCTCATTCTCTGCTGACAGGAGGTATACAAAATTTTATGGAACTTCTCCAAGGTCAGCTATAAACTTGGTGCAGGATGCCTTGATGAGTATGTTCCCTATAAACATCCATTATGCATTATATATGCATCTTTAGGATGATGGCATAGATTTAGCATTGTTGTGATTGTTGTTGTCTAGTTGTCTTCTTCTTGAAGAACCTGGTTTTATTGATTGATTCAACTGCTACCTTTGTCCCATTTGATATGTACTTTATCTTGTTACCTATGAAATTATGCCTACTGATATGATTGCCAGAGTATAAGCATTGGGAAGAGGAGATCGATAAGTGGCAGAGCCCAATTCTCCATGATGACCGGCTTCCAGAATGGTATGTGTACATGACTTACTAGTTATGTAGAGCTTTGTGTTAAGTTCTTACTTTTCATTAGTCTACACAAAAGTAAATATCCTTGTGCTTTATTTTGCTTAAATTCTTGCAGGTACAAGGTTACTGTCTTTAATGAGCTCTACTTCCTAGTTGCTGGAGGAACTGTTTGGATTGGTACTACTCGTATTAGCTTCCTACTACTTTTTTCCATTTCCCCTTCTCTTAGGCAAATTATTTTCAGAAGCCATAGCCATATGATAAATTATTTTGGAGATAAAAAAACATTTTATTAATGTGAGTAGTTTCTTATTGAAAAGATCCTATTGGCATCCTTACTGCAAGTATCAAGTGTCAACAACAAACCATGCTCACATGTTGTTCAATCCTGCTTTCATGTTTCAAATGACCCATCTAGAGAATAATGTAAAAGATAAAAAGTTCAATTGCCAATTTATGGATGTTGTTTCTTTTTGTTGATATATATTCATACTTAATATTTGTTATGAAGTAACTTGATTAGTTATATTTATTGGTCCATACAAACATAGTCCTTTTGCAATGAGCAGCTATTTTGGAACAAACAAACAAAAGTAAATAAGTAATGCCCATTTCCTAATGAACTAGCACTTATTGTTTGATACAGCAACAGAGTTGTTTCATACAAGTTGCAGTGAAACAAGAAGAAAATGTTCAAAAAGCCAGCTCAGATGGAATTTTTTTTAAGATAATTCTGTCTAGTATATGAACTTTTTTTTTCTTTTTATCTCATTACATCTTCACTCTTGATTGTGAACTATTTGGATAGTTTGCTGTGTGCACACGCAATATAGTATCTTAATTACTTATCTAATGATGCTATTTTTATGGTACTGTATCTTTTTACTCACAGATAGTGCATCTTTGGTGGTTGACACTGAAGAAATGTTGAACTTAAAGATACCTGAGGACAGTGATTCGCCGCTTCATGACAGCACTCACAAGTCTGCTGTTCCACTCATTGGTTTTACCCCACATATAATTGATGACAGAGAAAATGTAGGGAAGTTTTTATACCTGGAAGGAATTGAGTACTTCATGTGGTGCACTTACGATGTACACTTCTATGCCTCTTTTGCTCTTCTGGAACTGTTTCCTAAGATTGAGCTGAGCATTCAACGTGATTTTGCTACAGCTGTTCTGCGTGAAGATAAAAGTAGAGTCAGGTTTCTAGCTGATGGTACTTGGGGTAATCGCAAAGTAATTGGTGCTGTTGCCCATGACCTTGGGGCTCATGATCCTTGGCATGAATTGAATGCTTACAATATACATGACACAAGTAGGTGGAAAGATCTCAATCCCAAGTTCGTGCTACAGGTCTACCGGGATTTTGCAGCGACAGGTGACATGTCATTTGGCAAGGATGTCTGGCCTGCAGTTTGTACCGCTATGGAATACATGGAACAGTTTGACCATGATGGTGATGGTATGATTGAGAATGACGGCTTTCCTGATCAAACTTATGATGCTTGGACAGTTCGTGGAGTTAGTGCCTATTGTGGTTGCCTTTGGCTTGCTGCCCTTCAAGCTGCAGCGGCACTGGCCCGTGACCTTGGACACAATGATTATGCTGAGAGATGCATGGTGAAATTTGCAAAAGCTAAACTTGTATTTGAAGCCAAGTTATGGAATGGTTCATATTTTAATTATGACAGCGGAACAAGTTACAACAGTCGCTCCATCCATGCAGATCAACTGGCTGGACAATGGTATACTGCATCGTCAGGTTTGCCGCCTCTATTTGATGAGGATAGGATAAAATGCACCCTTCAGAAAATATTTGATTATAATGTGATGAGGGTAAAAGGAGGACGTATGGGAGCTGTGAACGGTATGCATCCGAATGGGAAGGTAGACGAGACCTGCATGCAGTCTAGAGAAATCTGGACAGGAGTAACATACAGTTTAGCTGCTACTATGGTACTCCATGGAATGGAGAATCAAGCCTTCACTACTGCAGAAGGTATTTTTATTGCCGGATGGTCCGAAGAAGGCTATGGGTATGCCTCTTATTCCGCTATATTTATGTTATCAGCCCTAACATCTCTGTAACCAATAGCACGCTTTCTTTTTCTTTCCCTGCTAATAGGTGTTCTATCTTAACCTGTTTAAGACACGCCTATATTTTTAGTTATTGTTGGATATAATCATACAACATATGTACCTTATTTTGGAAAGAATATTTACGGATTCGTCACTCCTAAAAGTGGTGTTTAACAATTTGCCAACTTACGTCTATGACATGTGGGTCACGGGCCCACTTGTCATAGACACATAAGTGATAAATTGCTAAGCGCCACTACTAAACTTAAATGCTTTCTTCTTAAAACGCCACTACATTCCTAAACTATCAATCTATTTTTCATGGAAACGTCGTACTTGTTGCATGTAATAGCACGCTTTCGTTTTGAAGATGCAGTTTCTTTACTCTGCTTCTGCTAACCATGAATGAATTTCTGACATAACCAGGTACTGGTTCCAAACCCCGGAAGCATGGACGATCGACGGCCACTACAGGTCACTGATATACATGCGGCCCCTCGCAATCTGGGCGATGCAGTACGCGTTGTCGCCGCCAAGAACGATCCTCGAGGCGCCGAGGGTAAACACCATGGACAGGACCTCCCACATCTCCCCCAGCACGCTCCAGTTTCTCCAGGACAGCGTCAGGAAGATGACGCCCAGGAACAGCTGCTTCGGAAGCAGCAGCTCGTTTAGCTGCGAGTGCTGATGTGTGGTGATGATAACTAGCGATGGTGTTTCAGCTGAGATCACCTGGTGTTACTGGCGAATTCCCTCGGCGATTGTTCCTGCTGTGTACTCAATGTTTCTGAACAGTGTGATCTTGCAAAGAAAACGATGAGCCTTGGGAGAGGGAAGGCAGAGTGTAATCTTCTTTCTTTTTTTTGTTGTTTTCTTGTTGCCGCCATCAGCTGTGATCGATCCTAACCTTGTATAATACGGAGTACTGTACAGATTTATATATGTGTGTATACAAATCTATGTCATCTTGGTCAATGTCAGCTAGGAACTTTCTGAGGCCTTACTTTGGACGCTTTTTTCATGACACCTAAAGAAATAAGTCTATTCACACCTTCAAACTATTGTACAAGTCCAGGCGGCCCACTAACTCCCTCATTCTCTAATGCCATGACAAATGAACTTCTGTGAGTGTGATTTTGCCCATCTGTTTTGCTAACATTTAGCAGCTTAAGAGCTCCTTTGCCAGCCAAGAGAGTATTATCATCCAGCTGTGGAGAGGTTTCAGTTCTATGTCGCAATTTCTTAGAGTAAACGGAAGGTAGGAATGAAGGGGTGGGAAGCAAAGGTGAGGAAATTTAGCTAAATAGCTCAGTGGCACTTGCAGTACTCGAATCTGCTTGAATGCATTTCACCTATGCGAGCCATGGGTGAGAGGGTACGATCCATTAGAAATAAAGTAAACTCACCTCTTACACATAGGCTGTGTTCAGCTGTTTAGGTTACTTATCCCGATTCTCTTATTTTTCGCCCGTGCGTTTCCCGAACTGCTAAATGGTGTGTTTTTTAAAAAAATTATTTATAGGAAAGTTGCTTTAAAATATTATATTAATCTATTTTTAATTTTTATAATTAACAATTAATTAATTATGTACTAATCTATTACATTTTTCACGTCGAATAACTTACACAAAATAAATCCAAATGAACACGGCCATAGTCCTAGGACACGCATTAGCAAACTGGGTAAGGATGTTTATGTGATATTCTTCCCAAAAGTAAGACCATTTTTATAGGTGTTTCAAACAAAGCATAAATTGATATATTAAGGTGTTGAATTAAAAACTTGAAGGGATGAAATATAAAACACTATAGGGGTTAGCCAAAATTCAGGTAGCTCATGTGTTGGGGAAAAAATTGACTTGTAGAGTAGTTTTATCTCCATTTTATAGGTAGTCCTAAGACCACCATTGAAACCACGCCACAGGATGTTCCTACCCCTTATACATCGCAGACTTCAGATACAAACAATCACATGCTAAAGGATGCTTGTGGAGTTGCGTGGTCCCATTCATGCTCCTGCAGGGACTTTAGTTGTTAAATATGTGATCCGAATTGTAACTGGAATTATATCCGGATTAGTTTCCTAGTAGGTTTCTCCCAGTTGTTTTCTACTAGGAGTCGGATTAGTTTCCTAATAGGATTCTTTCGCCTAATCCTACTAGGACTCTTAGATTTTCCCCTTATATATACTCTTGTAGTTTGCACGGGAAGAGAAAAGTTCTCATTGTTTCCCCTGCATTGTAATCATATCCTCATAGTGATTATTGCCGGTTGGCGCCCGTGGTTTTTCCCGCAAGGGTTTTCCACGTTAAATTCGTGTCTCGTTTGTGCCTTTGTTTCTAACAAGTGGTATCAGAGCAGCGAAGATTAATCTACGCTACGTTGCTACCGCTGACCGGGCTTTTTTCCGGCGATCTACAGAATCGTCGTTCCGTCGAGATCAGGTCGGAATCGGCGGCGACTCCGACTCGACGTCGCGTCCGCACAGAAGAAAAAGAAAGGAGCAGACGCACGCACGCAGGAGAAAAATTGATCGTTCCAAGGACAAGCCATCAGATCGTGCCGTCCAATCCGCGCTACTGTAGCAGCTATAGTACAGCTACAGTAACAGTATCGTTTTTCTTTCCAGATTTAATTGCTACATTTACCCGATCTTGTGTGCCCAAAAGTTGTCAGATCAACTATTGTGCATCGTTCCGAGCACTGGAGTTTCGCGTATCTGCTTGGATTCAACATATTAATACCAACAGATTCAGGATTTATTCCCAATGGCGAGTTTAAAGTATGATCTACCTCTTTTGGACCGAGACACAAGATTCTCATTGTGGCAAGTGAAGATGCGTGTAATTCTTGCACAGCAAGATCTGGATGATGCACTTGATGGATTCAACAACAAAAGGACAAATGATTGGTCCGACGATGAGAAGAAGAGAGACCGTAAGGCTATGGCATATATCCATCTTCATCTATCCAATAATATTTTGCAGGAAGTGCTTAAGGAGAAGACAGCTGCCGCGCTGTGGTTGAAGCTGGAACAGATATGCATGACAAAGGATCTAACCAGCAAGATGCACTTGAAGCAAAAGTTATTTCTGCACAAGTTGCAAGATGATGAGTCTGTGATGGATCATCTCTCCACATTCAAGGAAATTGTTGCTGACCTTGAGTCCATGGAGATAAAGTATGATGAAGAGGATTTAGGCCTTATTCTGTTGTGCTCATTGCCTAGCTCATATGCAAATTTCAGAGATACTATCTTGTATAGTCGTGATACTCTAACTTTGCAAGAAGTTTATGATGCTTTGCATGCCAAAGAAAAGATGAAGAAGATGGTACCTTCTGAAGGATCTAACTCACAACCAGAAAGCTTGGTTGTTCGGGGCAGGCAACAAGGGAAGAACACAGACAACAAATCAAGAGACAAAAGTTCTAGTGGCTACCGCAGGAGATCAAAATCCAGAGGCAGGTATAAGTCATGCAAATACTGCAAGAGAGGTGGACATGATATT
The DNA here is from genome assembly GCF_000231095.2 of Oryza brachyantha. NCBI lineage: Eukaryota > Viridiplantae > Streptophyta > Magnoliopsida > Poales > Poaceae > Oryza > Oryza brachyantha. The sequence continues at coordinate 9,078,629 of NC_023169.2, read as the reverse complement.
TCCGATTGTTGGAAGCTACAGAACAAAGAAAAGCACAAGGAAAATTATAAATCGAAAGGTAAGCAAGAAGAGCAAGGTAAAGCCGCAGTTGCTACTGATAATAAACCAGATGCAGAATTACTGGTTGCTTATGCTGGTTGTGTACAAACCAGTGACGAGTGGCTTCTTGATACTGGATGCACCTATCATATGTGCCCTAATAGGGATTGGTTTACCACCTATGAACCTGTACAAGGTGGTAATGTTTTGATGGGTGATAATACGCCCTGCAAAGTTGCGGGCGTTGGTACTATACAGATCAAGATGTTTGATGGCTGCATTAGAACATTATCAGATGTGCGGCATATTCCCAGTTTAAAGAGAAATCTCATCTCTTTATCTACTCTTGATCGCAAAGGGTACAGATATTCCGGTGGAGACAGAATTTTGAAGGTAACAAAAGGCTCTCTTGTTGTGATGAAAGCTGATATTAAAACTGCCGATTTGTACCATCTACGAGGTACTACGATAGTAGGTAATGTTGCTGCAGTTACCGATTCATTATCAAATTCCGATCTTTGGCATATGCGTCTCGGGCATATGAGTGAAATTGGTTTGGCAGAATTGAGCAAGAGAGGATTACTAGATGGACAAAACATCGGAAAGTTGAAATTTTGTGAGCATTGTATCTTTGGCAAACACAAGAGGGTAAAGTTTACCACATCCACACATACTACTGAAGGTATTCTTGATTATGTGCATTCTGACTTATGGGGTCCTGCTCGTAAGAGGTCATTTGGAGGTGCTCGTTATATGATGACTATCGTTGATGATTATTCGAGAAAAGTTTGGCCCTATTTTCTAAAGCACAAATTTGAAGCTTTTTTGGTATTTAAGGAGTGGAAGACTATGGTCGAAAGACAGACTGAAAGGAAGGTGAAAGTCCTTCGTACTGATAATGGGATGGAGTTCTGTTCTAGGCAATTTAAATCATATTGTAGGTCAGAAGGCATTGTGCGCCACTACACCGTTTCTCATACACCTCAACAGAACGGCGTAGTTGAGCGTATGAACAGGACAATTATTTCAAAAGCCCGTTGTATGCTGTCAAATGCAGGTTTACCTAGACGTTTTTGGGCGGAAGCTGCTTCCACTGCTTGTTATCTTATTAATCACTCACCCAGTTATGCCATCGATAAGAAGACTCCAATTGAGATGTGGTCTGGTTCCCCAGCTAATTATTCAGACCTGAAAGTATTTGGTTGTACTGCTTATGCTCACGTTGACAACGGTAAATTGGAGCCTAGAGCTATTAAGTGCATATTTCTTGGTTATCCTTCTGGTGTGAAAGCCTACAAGTTATGGTGTCCTGAAACCCAAAAGGTTGTGATTAGTAGAAATGTCATCTTCAATGAAACAGTTATGTTGAATGATAAATCTTCTACTAATGTTCCTGTTAAGAGTCAGTAGAAAGCAAGCGTGCAGGTGGAGCGCTTGATCAGTTCAGGACATGTACCAGAAAAAGAGAATATTGCTAGTAACCAAGATGCACCGGTTATTGAAGAGTCAGACTCTTCTGTTGTTGAGCAGTCACCAAAATACTCTATTGCACAAGGCAGAGCTAGGCGAAATATTAAAGCCCCTCAAAGATTGATCGAAGAAACGAACACAGTTGCTTATGCTATGAGTGTGGCGCAAGAAATCGAAGGTAATACAGAACCTTCTTCATATTCTGAGGCTATTGTTTCTGCCGATAGCAATAGATGGATAGCTGACATGATGACAAAGTCAGTTCCTGCCACTAAGTTTGAGCTTTGCTCAAGCTTGGTTGGTGTTACGGTATAGTCCAAGAGACTATTTGGCGCGCAATCAATTTGACCTGTGAGGTGTATATTGGTGATTGATGTTTTTGATGCTACAAGAGGAAATTCGTCTCAAGGTGGAGATTGTTAAATATGTGATCCGAATTGTAACTGGAATTATATCCGGATTAGTTTCCTAGTAGGTTTCTCCCAGTTGTTTCCTACTAGGAGTCGGATTAGTTTCCTAATAGGATTCTTTCGCCTAATCCTACTATGACTCTTAGATTTTCCCCTTATATATACTCTTGTAGTTTGCACGGGAAGAGAAAAGTTCTCATTGTTTCCCCTGCATTGTAATCATATCCTCATAGTGATTATTGCCGGTTGGCACCCGTGGTTTTTCCCGCAAGGGTTTTCCACGTTAAATTCGTGTCTCGTTTGTGCCTTTGTTTCTAACATTAGTGGTGAGAGTGCACGATTTCCTCAATACGACGGCGTCTAACAGTATGTGATTGTGACAGTGACAGTTGGTCCCGTTAAAGCGGGGCATGTGCATGGGCCACGAGGCTCGTTGTAGGGGCATTGGGATACACAATGAGGATGATTCAGGCCAGGTGAGCGACAAGGGAGCACAACTGGGATACATAATGAGGATGATTCAAGCCAGGTGAGCGACAAGGCGGCACAACGCTTGTCGGTGCATTTGACAGTTGCATTATGCATCGTGAGAGGTGACACGAAAAACCAAATACAGACTGTCTTATTTAAACCATTGGCTCATAGGGTAATATGCTTCCAACCACACCATTCCCACCAGGGTTCGCAAAACCGCGGTTACCGCGGCAGTAACCGCGGTTTTCGCAGGGTCCACGGGGAGATGGGATCGGTAAGCCGCAGTAACCGAGTTTAAATTTGAGGAGAATTTAAAAATTTTGAGAAAATTTAATAAAAAAATTATGTTGTATATGTTGATATATAATGTAGTTTTGTCAAAGATATTCATGAAAAAAATATATTTCTAGCGTAATTAAAAATCATAAACGAGAATTTTGGAAAACAAAATTAAAAAATAGCCTATTGCAAATAATATTTCATAGGAAGATGGTTAAAAATATTTTGTTATTAAGTCATTATTAATTTACACTAAACACTAGGGTACGTAATGTTAAAATACAAATATATATATATGGAAAATACGTATAGAGAAAAATTATACGTGCACTTTAGTAATAATTGGTACTAGGTATAGTTATGATGTATCAATCAAAATGAAGTTGTTACTTGTTATTGGTGTGAGTTATTTGGTGAAGGGCGATATGAGTCATACGAAGGTGTATGTTTGTATGTTGCAATATCAAGAATTTAGAAAAGGTCATGTGAAAATTTTCTTGTTTTCCCTAAAACATGTTCTATTTTCCTATTTTTTCTAGTCACAACTCACATATATAGTCACAAAATATTTTCTTATTTTTCATGTATTTTTTAAGATTTTTTTAATGTTTTTTTGCATTTGACATCAACACCCGCGGTTTCCTTGCGGTAACCGCGGTTTCGGCTATAAAAACTGCGCGAGATATCACGGTTTCCGCCGTTCTCATGCGCTGTTTCAGCACGTAAAACCGCACGGTAACCGTGCAAAACCGCGCCGTAACCGCGTTTACCGCGCTGTTTTGAATTCAAATTTTTTGTTTTCAAATTCATTGCGGTTTTTACGGTTTTTGCGGTTACCTTGTGGGATCCGCAGGAGCGCGGTACCGCGGTTTTTGCGGTAAAAACAATAAGGGGAACCCTGATTCCCACTGCCTACCATTCCTACGTTTCGTCAAAGAGAATATCATTATTTTGATTTTTTACACACGAAACTTTCCTTTGCTTCTTCTGTTTCTGCTATGTGCTATTGTCAATATATACGAGGGAATGGATCTTGAAATTTAGCGGGGGAAGAAGCATGGTAGTTGTGATAGTACTTGTCTTGATCAGTGCATTTGAAAGCTGCAGTAGACTATTTTGGGTGCCATGTCTGCAAGGATGGCCAGCTATGTTGAGCTTGCAGGTGGTCGCCATATATATATACACTTATATGCCACTATTTCCCTCATCAATGAAATATTTATCATTTATCACCATAGATATATACTTATATATACTCCATGTCACCTCCACACTTACTATTATCGTGATGATGCTTCATTAAAGACAACTACCTGTTGCTGCACCTACCTGACACCTCCAAATCATAGCATTTCATTAATTTGATTTTTTAGCAAAGAAAGAACTAGAGAGAGATTGTAAGAGTACTCCATCTGTCCCAAAAAAAAGTCAATTCTCCGGTTTCCGTGTCCAACGTTTGATCATCCGTCTTATTTGAAAATTTTTCAGGAAATTAGAAAAAAATTAGTCACACGTCAAGTACTATTTATGATTTATCATCTTATAAAAACAAAAATATCAATCGTAAAAAAATTTGAATAAAATGAAGAGTCAAAAATTATAGGTAAAAAGTAAAAAATTGGTTTATTTTGGGACGGAGGGAGTAGTAAAGAGAACAGGGATGTGTATGAATGCCACCTGAACCTATCTACATGAAGCTTAAGGGGTTGTCTAGATGGGGCTAAAGTTTTTAGCCACATGTTACATCGGATGTTTAGACACTAATTTAAAGTATTAAACGTAGACTAATAAAAAATTAATTTCATAAATGAGAGCTAATCCGCGAGACGAATTTTTTGAACCTAATTAATCCATAATTAGCAAGTGTTTACTGTATCATCACATAAGCTAATCATGGATTAATTAGGCTCATTAGATTCGTCTCGTAAATTAGCCCAGGATTATGGATAGGTTTCATTAATAGACCATGTTTATTATTTATAATAATTGTCTAAACATCCAATGTGACTAGGGGCTAAACTTTAGCCCATAGAAACAAACACCCCCTAAATACCATGTATGCTTAGGTCTCTGCGGACAACATCACAGATTGATGTATTGAGTTGCATACACCAACCAGCCCAACCGAAGGATAATTCACTTTACATTCCAACACTTGTACTCACGTGAGGATCCATCAAGTCTCAATGGTGGAATAGAAGTGGGTTGTAATTATTTAATTACGCACCAGCTAGTATTTAAACTCGAGACTTCTGGCTCTAATACCATGTTGAGTTGGATGCACTAACCAATTCAACCCGAAAGGGTATGCTAATGAGGAAAGGAGAACAATTCGCTTTTTATAATCCAACATGATGATAGATGCTATTTAAAAGGTTTCTTGCAATGATAGGCTTTGGAAACTACAATCGAAATTACCGATTCTCTTATATTAGGAATTTCATTAAGATCTTAACAAATATAAGCTTGATAAACAAAATATTATCCTTCTCTACTCACTACCATGGAACAACAAAAAAATACTAGAACATTAGTGCCGGTTCCCTAATACTCCGCTTAGATAGACCAAAAACAAGGCTCCCATGCGCCCCAAACAAACACCTGGGATAAATGACCCCTTATTTGTGCCGGGCATAAAAAATCGGTGCAAATTTCTATTTGTGCCGGGTTAATGTAGAATCGGCACAAATAAGACCCTTACTTGTGCTTGGTATAAAAAAATATAGAGAAAAGGGCGGGCGAGTTAATTGGGCCATGTATAGGCACAGCCTGACACAAATGTTAACCTCTTTGTGCCGGGTATAAAAAAAATTAAAAAAGGAAGGACATCGAGCATACCCTCCATGTGATGAGCCCCCTATAAGTAGAATGGCTTTGCCGGCAAGGGTGGGCCCAACTAGAGGGCCCAACTAGAGTCATGGATATTCATATGAATGAGTAAGAGTTCTGGTAACACATATATATATATATATATATATATATATATATATATATATATATATATATATATATATATATATATATATATGTATATATATATTCATATGTATAATTATACCTCTATGATTGTCTATATGGCATATTACTGACAATAAAGCGGGGAATCTAGAACACTGTAGATGAAAATACTGATTGATAATCTACACCATTACATGTAATGATAAATGAGTCGGGAGTGATAAGTAAATCATATTTATAGACTATAGGATAAATATATAACCTAGCTGCAGCACAATACAAGCCAAAAGGTGAGAGCTAGCAACTGAGGCAGGACTGGCACAGTGATAGCACGCAGGCAGACTTTTATACATCTATAAATCTAGCTATCAACTTTGCTCTTGACGTTCATCACTGCAACTCGTAACAATCTTGGTGTTGTTTGTGCTAGCTGCTGCTCTACGAGGCATCAGGAATCGGGAATCGGACGTAGACATGAACATGGAAAATTTTCAAGGGCTTACGAGGCATCGGGAATCGGACGTAGACATGAACATGGAAAATTTGGCCCACAAGATACAAAATTCGCGGTTTGGTTGTTGCTCTACTCCCGCTGGCTGTCGCTCACCCAGCTAAGCGAGGGCTCGATGTCGCTTGTAGAAGACGGCAGAGGCGCATAGCAGCAGACCCCGTGGCGACCTGTCTCTGAGAAGTTCGGTGATAACGAGAGAGAAGCAATTTCACCGTGAATCCGTGAGATGAGATTTGGAGGCTAGGTGCATCCATGTGAACTTGCCTTTGTTTAGAATGGGTGATTCAAATTAAGTTTTAATTTGAAGTCAAATGTGCCTTCCGAAGATCGAATGAACGTGTAATATAATGCACAAGCAGTCAACCAGGCACATGTGCATGTCATGGATGAATTAATGAACAGATGCGGAGGTCGAATTGTTGTTGCATAATAAATTCAGTGCACATGCATGCAAAGCGGCCAACCGATTGATATCTTTCTACTGTAGGCCGTAGTGACGGAGTTACAGCTCTCGAGACGACTCCCTTTGCTTTAAAATATAAGTTTTAATTTTAAAGTATTTTATTTATATTTCATGTATCAAAATATATGTATTTATAATATTATCAGAATATTACGTATCCTATCAATCAGTTCACATTCAAGATTCTTTCTATTTTACTCCCACCTACTCTGACATCCTTGTGTGTTCCTTATTTATTAAGAATTATCATAATATTTTCTTCTTTACCGTAATCACTACTTAAAAATATATTAAAATGCTTATATTTTAGAATAAAGTTAGTAAGTAGCGTCTCCATGCTAATTGTGAAATTGTCCACAAATAATTTATAAACATGCAAACATTTTATAAATATAAAAATAATTCAAAAAATAAGGCAAATTTGATAACAGATTGCTATGTGACTTGCCTTGCAGTTCTGGACAAGCTTCGGCAAAAACTTCATAATATACCGGAGCATCGGAATCGCTGAAATATAAAGCATACAATGTAAAACACACACAACAGTACATTGAGGAAAGAACAGTAAAAAACTGTTTTTATCGACTTGTTACCATTTTATAGATTTAATGAAATTTGAATAGTCTTAAATGAATATTGTATGAATTAGTTTTGAATTTTTGAACTTTGTTTTCTAATTAAATAGAAAATGATTTACAATCAATTCCATAATTTTTAGCTAGGACAGATGTTAACTGACAGGCAGGTCCCACCCGTTAGTGGCTCAAGGGTGGCCGGTGCACAGTGGACTCAGTCCACGGGCACGGCCAACATGCGGTGCAACACATGATTGCCATCGAGGCGACCCCATTGGCATGTAGGCGGATTCCACGCGACGCAGGAGGCTGTTGGGAGCGTACGGTCGGGATCGACCCCAAGACCAATCTGATGGACAAGAACGCTCGAGAGAGGGCTTAACAAGTGATGGGTGGCGGTGTCATTGCCTGTGGCGAACGCACAAGGCTAGTGGTAGGTGCCGGCTCCGAGCTAGGGGAGGTCGAAGGGAGGATCAGCGGGCGCAGGCACATGGTGGTGGAATAGGCAGCCGAACACAGGGATAGAGAAAAATAAGGAGCGGTGGTGGTTTCGAGCGAGGGGCACCAGAACAGCGATAGACGGCTGATGTGGAAAGAGGAAAGGAAGCTCAGGCCAAGGTCTTTATAGCAAGATGGTGGCCAGAGGAGGTATAACGGCTGCAACGGCCTTCCCGAGTGATGCGGTGGCAGGCGCACGTAGCATGGCGAGGTGCTTGCGGTGGTGACAGTAGTGTATATGGGAAGCGGTGCGAGGGCGGGTGAGCGACGGGGTGCGCGAGGCGACGGCGGTTGTGTAATAGACTCAAACTTTCCCAATTATTAGAAGATTTTAATTATAGCTGCTCTTTTATTCATATTTATTTTTTCTTTTAAAAATCTTTACTTCTTAAATTTGCTTTTATTTTAAAATTCTCCTAGACCCACAACCATTCATCATCCCAATAATTTCCAAATTCTTGTACCTCCAGCAAATCTATTTGGAATTATTTCAAAATTTCGATAGAAGTCGACTAATAACTCCTTTGTTTCCCATTTTCTTTAAAAATCTTATTCTTACAATTATATTCCTTGATATCCATTTAAATAACTCCTCTAAATTTGATTCTTTGATTATATCCAGATAAATTCCTCTGAATTATTATTCTTTGTGTTCACCTCCAGATAAATTTCAAGTTATATATTCCTTCTCCAAATTCAATTAGTTTATATTCCTTGATTTCATCCATTTAAAATTACAAAGGTTGTTATGGGCCAAAGTTTTCAAGGAAGCCACTACTTTCTTTCTGTATAGAGACATGTGTTGAGGATGCTTGCACTATATCTATAACTTGTAACCAAACTAGATAAATGATATATAACCTATCCGAGCTCGAAACGGACCGTAATATGGAAATTGATATATTAAGGTACTGAATTAAAAACTTGAAGAGATAAAATATAAAAGACTATAGGGGTCAGCCAATGTTCAGATAGCTCATGTGTTAGGGAAAAATTGACTTGTAGAGTGGCTATATCTCCTTTTTATAGGTGGTCCTGAGACCACCATTGAAACCACGCTACATGATGTTCATGCGCCTTATACATCGTGGACTTCAGATACAAACAATCATATGCTAAAGAATGCTTGTGGAGTTGCGTGGTCCCATTCATGCTCTTGCAGGCCAGAACTTTGGTAGTGAGGGTACATGACTTCCTCAACACGACGACGTCTGACAATATGTGATTGTGATAGTTGGTCCGGTCGTAGTGGCACATGCATATATGGGCCATGTGTCTCGTTGTAGGGGCACTGGGATATGCAATGAGGATAATTTAGGCCAGGTGAGCAACAAGGCCATTATGCATCACGAGAAGTGACACAAAAAACCAAAGACAAACTGTCTTATTTGCACCATTGGCTCATAGGGTAATATGCTTCCAACCACACCGTTCCCAATACCTACCATTCCTATATTTTCGTCAAAGAGAATATAATTCTTTTTATCATATATACTGACACGCAACTTTCGTTTGCTTCTTCTTTTTCTGTTCTGTGCAATGTCAATATATATGAGGGAATGAATCTTGGAATTTAGCAGGGGAAGAAGCATGGCAGTTATGATAGTACTTGTCTTGATCAGTGCATTTGAAAGCTGTAGTAGATTCTTTTGGGTGCCATGTCTGCAAGGACGGCCAGCTATGTTGAGCTTGTAGGTGGTCGCCATAGATCTATATATACTTATATGCCATGCTATTTCCCTCATCAATGAAATATTTATCATTTATCACCATAGATATATACTTATACTCCATGTCACCACCACACTTACTATTATTGTGATGATGCTTCATTAAAGGCAACTACCTGTTGCACCTACCTGACACCTCCAAATCATAACATTTCATTAATTTGATTTTTTAGCAAAGAAAGAACTAGAGAGAGATTGTGAGAGTAGTAAAGAGGCCAGGGATGTGTATGAATGCCACCTGAAATAGAACATCACGTTACCTATCTACATGAAACTTAAATACCGTGTATGCTTAGGTCTCTGCGGACAACATCACAGAGCAGTGTGTGGGAATCAGGTCTATAACTGAGAAAAATGATGTACTGAGTTGCATACACCAACCAACTCAACCCAAGGACAATTCACTTTACATTCCCACACTTGTACTCACGTGAGGATCCATCAAGCCTCAATAGTGGAATAGAAGTGGATTGCAATTATTTAATTACGCGCCTGCAAGTATTTGAACTCGAGACTTTTGGCTCTAATACCATGTTGGGTTGGATGCACCAACCAATTCAACTCGAAAGGGTATGCTAATGAGGTAAGGAGAACAATTCACTTTTTATAATCCAACATGATGATACACTACATTGGTTCACGTCATCTCTGACGGGCTCATACTCTTACCTGTGACGGATAAAGTGTTTGGTCACAGATCAGTGGTCACTGATGACATTGAACCACCTGTGACGGGTAAAGACCCGTCAATGGTAAAAGTCACCTTTGACGGAGTACAACGAAAATCCGTCACTGATGACCTTCACCAATGACGGGTAAATATATTAACTCGTTGATGGCGATCCTTATCTGTGAGGGGTCTTAATTGAGACCCGTCACAGACCTAAAGAATGTGGCAAAAAATAATTATAAGCACAGCTAGTCGTAGACTTTTATTAGGCATTAACAAATCACAAAAATAATCACATTCACAAGAAACATCACAATCACGTTCATCTGGCCAAAGAACAAAATCACTTCACATTCACAATCATTTGGGCACAAAAAAATCATCACCACGGCCGCCAGATCTGGCGGTTGGGGCCCGGATCCGCCCAGGAGCTCCAGATCCGGCCAACACCTGCAAGCTTGGGCCGGTGGAGGTGTAGGCGGAGGCACGGGCGGTAGTAGAGGCGGCGGAGCCTGTGGTCGGAGGTGGAGTTGGCGGAGCCCGCGAGTGGTGGCGTAGGCGGCGGCTGGAGCTCGAGCTGGAGGAGGTGGAGGGCGCCGCCATCAGGCCACCACCGCCTCCCCTCCCACCGTTGGCTGCCACCGCGCCACGGCTCCAGATCCGTCTGGTGCCACCGCGCCTCCCCTTCCGCCCCTGCTGGATCTAGCGGAGGAGAGGGCGTCACCGCCCCTGTCGGACCAGCACGCTGCCTCCCCCCCCCCCCCCGCCCCTGCCTGGCCGCCGCTCGCATACAGAGAGAGAGAGGGATATAGAGAAATGGGAAATGGGAGAAAGAACCGAGAGAAATGGGGAAGAGAACCGAGAGATCGATTGGCCTTATCTCCTCCCGTTGTGGGCCCCGCTAGGAGAAAATAATATCTCCTCCCTCACCTCAAACAGGTGAGAGCTTAAACCCGTTTGAGGTGAGTAAACCTCACCTCTGACGGGTCCTGCTGGGAGAAAATAAAATCTCCTCCATCACTGCTTATGACCTCATCTATGACGGCTGAAAAACAAATCCGTCACAGGTGACGGCCCATCACCTGTGACGGCTTATAAAGCCACGACCCGTCACAGGTGAGGAGATACCACTGACGGGTTGGTCGAGAAATTCATCACTGAGTCATCTCTGACGTGTTTTTCTTTAGGGCCGTCACAGGTGAGGGGATACCTGTGACGGGCCACGGTCGGATGGCTCACCGATGACGGCAAACCGAATGACCCGTCAAAGGTAACGGGCATCTCTGACCAATCCGTAGGCCCGTCAATGTTATCCCGTCACAGATGTAGGGTTCTGGCGTAGTGATAGATGCTATTTAAAAGGTTTCTTGCAATGATAGGCGTTGGAAACTACAATTGAAATTACCGATTCTCTTATATTAGGAATTTTATTAAGATCTTAACAAATATAAGCTTGATAAACAAAATACTATCCTTCTTTACTCACTACCACGGAACAACCAAAAAACGCCAGAACATCGGTGCTGATTCCCTAATACTCCGCACAGATAGACCAAAAAGAAGGCTCCCGTGCGCCCCAAATAAACACCTGGTTATTTGTGCCGGGTATAAAAAAAATTGTGGACATGCCTATTTGTGTCGGGTTAATGTGGAATGGGCACAAATAAGACCCTTATTTGTGCTTGGTATAAAAAATATAGAAAAAAGGGCGGGTGAGTTAATTGGGCCATGTATAGGCATAGCTTGACACAAATGTTAACCTCATTTGTGCCGGGTATAAAAAAATTTAAAAAAGGAGAACATCGAGCATACCCTCCGTATGATGAGCCTCCTATAAATTGTATGACTTTACCGGAAGGGGTGGGTCCAACTAGAGGGCCCAACTAGAGTCAAGGGTATTCATATTAATGTGTAAGAGTTTTGGTAGTATGTATATGTATATATATATATATATATATGTATGTATGTTTGTATATATATTTATATATATGATTGTCTATATGGTATATTACTGACAATAAAGCGGGGGAATCTAGGACATTATAGATCAAAATACTGATAATCTACATCATTACATGATAAATGAGTCGGGGGTGATAAGTAAATCATATTTGCAGACTATAGGATAGGATAGATATATAACCTAGCTGCAGCACAATACAAGCCGAAAGGTGAGAGCTAGCAACTGAGGCAGGGCTGGCACAGTGATAGCAAGCACGCAGGCAGACTTTTATATATCTATAATCTATCTATGTATCTAACTATTAACTTTGCTCTTGACGTTCATCACTGCAACTGGTAACAATCTTGGTGTTGTTTGTGCTAGCTGCTGGTCTAGTCTTCAAGGACTTACGAGGCATCGGAAATCGGATGTAGACATGAATATGGAAAATTTGGCCCACGAGATACAAAATTTGCGGTTTAGTTGCCGCTCTGCTCCCGCTGGCTGTCGCTCACCCAGCTAAGCGAGGGCTCGATGTCGCCTGTAGAAGACGGCAGAGGCGCATGGCAGCAGACCCCGTGGCGACCTGTCTCTGAGAAGTTCGGTGATAACGAGAGAGAAGCAATGTCACCGTGAATACGTGAGATGAGATTTGGAGCCTAGGTGCATCCATGAGAACTTGGGTAGCCATTGTTTAGAATGGTTGATTCAAATTAAGTTTAAATTTGAAGTCAAATGTGCCTTTCGAAGATCAAATGAACGAGTAATATAATGCACAAGCAGTCAACCAGGCACATATGCAGGTCATGGATGAATTAATGAAAAGATGCAGAGATCGAATTGTTGTTGCACCATAAATTCAGTGCACAGGCATGCAAAGTAGCCAACCGATTGATATTTTTCTACTCTAATAGGTAGGCCGTAGTGACGAAGTTGCAGCCTCTCGAAACGACTCCCTTTGTTTTAAAATGCAAGTTTTTAAAGTAATTTTATTTATATATCTTGTATTAAAATATATGTATTTATAATATTATCATAGTATTACTTATCCTATCAATCATTTCTCATTTAAGATTCTTCATATTTTACCCCCACCTACTATAATATAATATCCTTGTTTGTTTCTCACTTCTTAAGAATCATCATAATATTTTCTTCTTGACCGTAATCACTACTTAAAAAATATTAAAATGCTATATTTAAGAACGAAGTTAGTGTCTCATTGCTAATTGTGAAATTGTGCATAAATAATTTATAAATATGCAACAATAAATATGAAAATAATTCAAAAAAAGTCAAATACGATAAAAAATTGCTATGTGACTTGCCTTGCAGTTATGGACAAGCTTCCGCCAAAACTTCATAATATACTGGAGTATCGGAATCACCGAAATCTAAAGCATATATTTCATTTTGAATAGTCTTAAATGGATATTGAGAAAAAAGTAAAAAAAAACTGTTTTTATCGGATTGTTTCCATTTTATAGATTTAATGAATTTTGAATAGTCTTAAACGGATATTGTATGAGTTAGTTATGAACTTTTGAAGTTTACAGGCTTTTTCCAGTTAAACAGAAATTGATTTACAATTAATTGCATAATTTTAGCTAGGGCTGACGTCAACTGACAGGTGGGCCCTCAAGAGTGGCCGGTGCACAGTGGACTCACTCCACGGGCACGGATGACCTGCGGTGCACCACATGATTGCCATCGATGCGGCCCCATTGGCATCTAGGCAGATTCCACGCGACACAGGAGGCTGTTGGGAGCGTACGGTCGAGGTCGACCCCAAGGCCAATCTGACGGACAGGCACGCTCGAGAGAGGGCTTAGCAAGTGATGGGCGGCATTGCATTGCCTGTGGCGAACGCACAAGGCTAGTGGTAGGTGCCGGCTCTGATCTAGGGGAGGTCGAACTAGATAAATGATATATAACATATCTGAGCTCGAAACGAGGGGCACGAGAATGGCAAGGGGCCGTGGTGGTTTCGGGCGAGGGGCACGAGAACGGCGATAGACGGCTGATGTGGAAAGATGAGAGGAAGCTCAGGGTAAGGTCTTTATAGCAAGAGGGTGGCCAAAGGAGGCATAACGGCTGCAACGGCCTTCCTGAGTGACACAGTGGCTAGCGCACGTAGCATGGCGAGGTGCTTGCGGTGGTGACAATAGTGTATATGGGAAGTGGTGCGAGGGCGGGGGAGCGACGCGGTGCGGGAGGCGACGGCGGTTGTGTAATAGACTCAAATTTTCCCAAATTTTAGAAGATTTTCATTTTAGCTGCTCTTTTATTCATATTTATTTATTCTTTTAAAAATCTTTACTTCTTAAATTCACTTTTATTTTAAAATTGTCCTCGACCCACAACCATTCATCGTCCCAATAATTTTCAAATTCTTATACCTGCAGCAAATCTATTTGGAATTATTTCAAAATTCCGATAGAAGTCGACTAATAACTCCTCTATTTCACATTTTCTTTAAAAATCTTAATCTTACATTTATATTCCTTGATATCCATTTAAATAACTCCTCTAAATTTGATTCTTTGATTATATCCAGATAAATTCCTTTGAATTATTATTCTTTGTGTCACCTCCAGAGAAATTTCAAGTTATATATTCCTTCTCCAAATTCAATTAGTTTATATTCCTTGATTTCATCCATTTAAAATTACAAAGGTTGTTATGGGCCAAAGATTTCAAGGAAGCCACTACTTTCTTTCTTTGTAGAGACATGTGTTGAGGATGCTTGCACTATATCTACAACTTATAACCAAACTAGATAAGTGATATATAACCTATCTGAACTCCAAACAGACCGTAATGTGGAAAGTATCAAAAACAAACTTTAAATAAATCCATGTCTGCCAACTTGAGGAGCCTATTTTTATAGATCATTTATGCGCATGTCACAAGCGTGCTCCCATGTCCGGCGAGGTGATCGAGCGCATGCGTGTTTTTTTAATTGTCTCTAAAACTATCCCTCAAATGACTAGGAGAGTATCCTTCGCTTCAAGGGGATCCTTATCTCCTGAAAATAAGTAAGGTGTGGGTAAAGTTTATATGCATATCTTACCTAACGTGGACTTTTGAGAATATTTAGGAATTATTTCTCCTAAGACGCTTATTGCCAAATTCCAATAAATGTGATAGTCGTAGATGATATTAAGGTCATGCCGGTCTTGGGCACCCCTTATACCTGACATACTTGAGGTAGCTCTAACATCATTTTTCTTGTACAATAGAGGTGGGTTGGCCGCTCCCGTGGCACTACGTACTGCAAGGCAAGGAAGCAGACTGCAGACAAAGGATCGGAGCAACGCAAGAGACCACAAACAAAAGCTTTGCAGAGCACAGTTGTAACGCCTCCTAACTCCTAAGACATAACTAACCAGTAGGCATAGGCGTCATGCACGATACAAAGCAATGCTCGGCGCCGCATGCTACTGTTGATACTCCGTACGTGCTCGTGATCCAACAGCGGCTAAGTTCGGCGTGGTAGTTGTTAACCGATGTGGAGATTAGCACATGATTAATTAATTATTAATTAGAAAAATTAGATAAATAGATTAATCTGAATTTTTAAAACAACTTTTCTATAGAAATTTATTAAAAAGACACACATTGTTTAATAGTTCGGAAAGCGGGTACGCGAAAAATGAGGAATATAGGTTACTTACCATTGCAAACGAACACGGCGTGTGTGTGGTTCCCAAGCCCTACATGCTGAGCCGAGAAGAGGGGGTGATTGTTTGGTTTTTTATGAAAAAAATCAAATGTATATTTGCAAATGAAAAATAATTTATAAATAAACCTTTATATATATATATATATGTATTATTAGCGTTCTAAAAGTCAGGGCTAGAAAATAAACTTCAACGAAAAACTCCTAAGTTAATTCAAATTTAAATTTTAGCTTACAAAGTGAAAAAGATAGGTGCAACAGCGGCAGGAATCTAAAGTCTTAAAGCGAACGCTGTCGTGGCCTTGCCGCCTTGCTGCCACGTAGTTGATGCTGCTTCTCGCACTTGCGTGCGCTCGGGGCATGCTGCTCCCCGTGGCTGCTGAGTGGGTCCCTGCCTGCTGTTCCCTGGTCTCCCTTTCTGTTTTTCCGCGCTGTTAGCTCTGCTTGCTGTCATTCCCTGAGAGCTTTTGATCCAAGACACAGTTAAGTTAGGGGTTGTTTAAATGGGGTTAAACTTTCTAGCCCCATATCACATATCACATCGGATGTTTGATATTTATTTGAAGTATTAAACATGGACTAATAAAAAAAACTAATTTTATAAATAAGTGGTAATTCTCGAGATGAAATTTTTAAGCCTAATTAATCGATATTTTGCACATGTTTACTGTAGCATCACGTAGGCTGATCATGGATTAGTTAGGCTCGGTAAATTCGTTTCGCAAATTAGTCTAAGATTATGGATGAGTTTTATTAGTAGTCTACGTTTACTATTTATAGTAAGCATCTAACCATTTGATGGGACAGAGCACTAAAAATCAAACACCGCCTTAATTTATTCATTGAAGTTCATACCAAGATTAATAAACACACTGGATATATACTGTGAATTAGAAAACTGTCATACTATATGGCACTGTATACATGCACAGAGATTGTTTAGCTGGGTGTGCAGTCTGTCAGTACACCTATATATACTACTACTTGTGCAGTAGATTTACTCTCGGACATACATATAGGGCCATGCATCCGTGAATCGTCAGTTCAGTTGCAATGGTCAGTGTGCTACACTGGTCAGTACGTTTATGTATATGCGGCTAGCTGTATATAGCTACAGTACTAAGGTGCAAAGCATGCGTATGTATACATGTAGACCTGACGACCGCTGCTCTGATCTGATCTCACATGCATCATCTGATAGTTGTTTCTCACCTCACATTAAATTCTTGGATCAAAAGTTGTCCGTCTGGCATGCATCATGTTATACATGTAATAATTGTGCTTGCTGTGCTCGGTGCGTTTGGTCCATGGCTATTATGTCGCTGTTGGTGGGCCATGCAGTTGCCTTCTATCTGTTTACCTACCATGGGAGTGGCTCATTCTGCTCTTGTGCTATCGTGTGTGCAGTCCCCTTTTCCTCTTTGTTATCTGCATGGCTCGGTTCAATTGTTTTCTTGCTCGCAACTTTTTATATTTCGCCCTATCGGTTGTGGGTTGTGTCTACGACGTTCGTTCTGGCTATTTGTTTTTTCTGTGCGCCACGCCCCTACAGGCATGCCCTGTCAACGTCGCCGCCTATGCACTGTGTCAGCGAGTGTGGTTGCTTGCGTCCGCCTGGGTTGCAACGTTTGTGTTCGCTAGGCATAGCGCATGGACCTGCCGCGCTGTCGTGTGGACCGCCATGGTTGTTCTATCGTTTTTTGGTTGTGGAGTGCGTGCACGCTATCCTTCATTTCTGTCTCCCGTCCAGTGTTGTTCCCGACTTTTTTGGCTTTCTTTTCCAGTCAGTTTGGCTGACTGGTAGGCTGCCTCCTCTGCCTTCCTCCTGCTGTGCTTGCTTGCTTCCTCTCTTCTCTTCCGTGCTCCACTCCTTTTTGTTCCTCTCTCCAGTTTCGTTTCGCTCTTGTTGTTTTGCTTTCTTCGGCTTGCTTGTTGTTTCGGTGATACTTCGGTTCTGCGTGTGCTCCACTCCTCGTATGTTTTGCCCGGTATAGTCACTGCCTCCGCGATGTTGGGGTAAGGCTGCCTGCGGCCGTTCTTCGTGCGCTGCCGGGATTACATTTTTACTTTTCTTTGTCTCTCCGCTCATCTTCCCCGGTGCTGTTTGCTTGCTTCTTTTTGGTGCCATCAGCTTACCTTTTGTCGCCTTTCTTTGTAGCCTCATCGATATGGCCTTGCTTCGTCGCTGTTTCAAGGGATCCTGATTTTGCGTCTTCGGTGTTTCGTGTAGCTGCAGGTCTGTTCTCCCAGGTGTTCGTCTCTTTCTTCCCGTTGCTATGATCTTCCCTTTTCTTGCTACCATTACTTTTCTAACTGTATTTTCTTATGTTGTCTGGTGCAGTCTGTTTCCATTCTCTTCGTCTTCCGCTCACTCTGCCTGCTGTTGCGGTATTCGGGGCTGTGCTGGCTGTTGCTGCTCTCCTCTTCCTCCCTGTCTTCGTCTGTGCTCTACTGAAAGGTGATTCCAATGCTCAACCCCTTAGGGCATGCACAGTGCGGCATAGCCCTTGAGTCCCATTAGCCACGTCTTGCAAAAGCCTACTGAGCCACCCGCAAAGATCCCATGTGCACAATGCAGCATCCTTGAATAGGGCCCACAAATATTTTTACATTTCAGCCCTTTGATTTTTTACTTTAATCCCTGTTCTTTGTATATCTGAAAATTCGACAGAAAGGACCTATTTCTTGGAAATGAATCACACAAGAGGTTCATATCGTAGACTACTATCCCCAACCTCACGCCGCACGTCTCTTAGAAGCGCGTCGGTCAAGCCGCCGCTCTCTTCGCCGATGGCGCCGCGGCCGCCCAAGATCTGGATGTCCGATAGGGACGTTGACCCCTTCCGGCATGGCGGCACCCGTTCCTTGCGGTCTCCGCGCAGGCCAGCTCCCGCACCCATGGCCGCCGCCGGGAGCACCCGGACACCACCGCCCGACATCCCCCTCCTTCCCTCCGCCAGAGCTGCTCTCCCCTCGCCGGCGTCGTGCCCCCTCCTTCCCTCCATCGGCTCGCCGACGCGACCGCCGCCGAGAGCAACCCGGACACCGCCGCCCAACATCCCCCTCCTTCCCTCCGCCAGATCTGCTCTCCCCTTACTGGCGCTGCTCCCCTCCTTCCCTCCATCGGTTTGCCGGCGCTGCCGCCCCTCCTGCCCTTCTTCGGCTCCGCTCTCTCCTCGCCACGGGCACGACCGTCCCTCCTTCCCTTCCCCGGAGCTCGTCCTATTTTCTTTGTTCAGTCCACACACTCTCTCTCTCAAACCACTCGTACCCTACCGAAGACTTTCTGACAGCTGGGGGGGCACGACTTTTTTCCCTCTCTCCTCCACGGTGGAGATTCTCCCACGTGGATGACTTGAGCTACTTGCTAGCATGGTGCACTGTGTATGCCCTTACCATCCATTGTCTCTGCCTGCGGTGTCTTCGTTTTATGCTTCTGTTGTCCCTCTTTTTTTCCCCTACCGTGCTCCCTGCGATATGGTGCTCGTGTTTATGCCACCGATTATTGTTTGCCTGTCCATCTTGCTTCTGGTACTTTGTGCTGTTAAGCGTGTTGTGTGCATCGCCCGATATATGTGTAGGTGTACGTCTTTGTGCTTTTTGTGTTGCTTGGCCCATGACCACACGGGATAACGTTTTTTTTGTTTGTTGGCTGTGTCCTCATACCGCCCTTTGCTGCTTCCTTTACTTCTTTCTAACAGTCGTCTTTTTGCTAGCCGTTGCACTAACCATTCTGACTCATGCATTCTCGTCTCTTCTCTATGCGTGTATATAGGGCCATCTGTGTATTGGTGCTTGCTCAGGCCCGATCTCTTGCTGGCAGTGTCTGCTTATTTCTTTTCTCTGCCTTTCCCTTTTTAGGTCGTGTGTTCTTCTCTCGTTGGTTCAGGCTTCTTTCGTATGTTGTGTGCATGCATTGGCCTCTCTGTTTCACCATGGTCGCTGTGCGCAGCTCCTGTGTGTTGCTTTTGAATGAGGCGGCTCAACAATGCATGGTGCCATTGCCCTTGTACCTATGGGAGTTTGATCCAGTGGACAACCTCCTGGCTGGTATTGAGCTTGTGCCATAAAAGGGCTCATCGTTCATACAACACATCAGGCTAGGCTCCAGAGGGCCAGTACTGCATTCCGTGCTTGTGCGCGTCATGTTCCGTATGCCTTGTAAGCCGTAAGCAATCACTAACTAAGCAAAGAGGTGAAGATGCACAGGCAAGGCAGAGCACAGGTAGAACCACCTTTTGGATACGCTTATGCTACTATGGTTGTATGTATTACCTTTATCTTGTCATCTAGGGTTACTTTATATGTTGTTTAATTACATGCTTAGTCGTTATTATTTATTTTATTAGATAATTTGGATACTGCACTATTTTCACTCTCATATGACATATCGGGTTTTGAGCTCTAAATGAAAGTAGTTCATGATTTAAAACAACTAAAATATGACTAATGGTGGGTCATGGGTACATGGTTTTGCTAGTCACATCCATGGTAGGTAAGGGTCAATCTCAGTGTTATGTAAATGGTTAGGGGTGGGTTATGTGAATACTTTTGTCAAAACCTCTTAGCAGGATGTCATGGTGACATACTAGCATACAATTACGTGACGTTATGTCTTGTGGATAAGTTATACACTTTTGTTCAGAGTATAAAACTGTTCGAACAGTCATGGCCCTAGTTATGGGTGATTGATCTAGATTCGCCTTGATTAGTCCCACTCTTTATAATTAAATAAACATGGTTAATAATTTGCTAGTATAAATGGGTGAAGCCGGTAATGTATGGTGTAGCACAGTATCGGTGAATGGTTGTCATGGTGTAGCGTGTTGTGGCACTGCCACTAGATGGTTTAACTTTGATTAATAATTATGTATGTTTTTGCTGTTTCTAAATAAATGTTTTATAAATGTTGATTTATACAAATCAACCTTAAGGATGTTTTCCTTTGTACTCCTGTGCATTGTTGTTGCATTTGTTCGGTGTGGCTTCTTGCGTACAGTGGTTGCGCCCAGCTTTGGTGTTTCCTTCTTTTCCCTTAGAAGCATGTGTTGAGTCAGATGAGTATACCTTGGAAGACTAGGCGAGTCACTATGCTCGAGGACTGCTTGTCAGCTGTTGCCACGTCTATTACATTCTGTATTCTATTACCTGCATTATTAAGACTTGTTAACGTTTATTTGGTTCTATAAGATGACGGTACTGTTATAGGTTTCTCTCTCATGTACCCGAGCTGGTATTGCACTCAGATTTAATACATATGTAACTTTGGAAATTGCTTAAATTTCTAGTCATGACAACTACCGCATACGTGAGCCCTCTCACCACATTGAACAGAATGAGGCAGCGGGTCTGCCATCCTCGTCTAGTCCCCATCTCAATCGCTGTGAGGGTGAGTGGGTGGACGAGCTCTAGGAGGCGATGCGGTCGATGAGCTCCCGACGAGCATAAATCAGGGCGGGTCAACGAGACTTATTTGGGCCGGCAATGTTCCTTCTCCCTCTAGTTATGCCTTCGAACTTCACCAAATCCACACCGATGAGCCCATCTAGATCCACCGCTATCTACTTCCACTTCTCCACTTTCGCTGGCCACTATGGATCTAGCGCCTCTAACCCCATGTAACGATAGTTAGGGTTGAAAATGGTATGAAAAATCCCGAACGAACTGGCTGTTGTTTATGGTATGAAAAATCCCGAACGAACTGGCTGTTGTTTCTATTTTCTCCTGAGCATTTTAGCCGGTAACGGGAATTTGTGGAAATGGAAAAGGAAACGTAAAGTTTTCCAGAAATGGTAACGGAAACAGTAACGTATTTTTTCTGACTGTTTTATCGAAATTTTGTATTGGACCAAAAATTTCTAAAATTTACCAGAAAAATTTTGAAAGCCCACAAAATCCTCTAGCTTGTCTAAGTCTCACAATCACATCCACACAACCCATCTTACTCACTAACTCTGAACAACCCGTACACTCCCATCCTCTGTATTTACTATGTTATTAATTTGTATGATGTAAGTATGAAGTGGTATTGTTATTTAACTATCTTTATGTTTAATATTTAATGTTATATATAACGTTATTTTTGACATGTTCCATCTACCGACAGATATCGATATATTTTTGTATCAGTGGTTCCGTTTTCGTAATTCCGACAATACCAATATCGTTTTTATTTCCGCCTCTATCATTCCGTTTTCTTTTTCGAACAAAAAAAATATGAAAATGGAAATGGGTAATGGGTGAGACAGTTTTCTGACCGTTTTCGTCCCTAACGATAGTGACCACCGATCTCGGGGGTGTCAGCAGCAACTACTCATAATTCCGATCACCTGTATTCCCCTCCTCTGTTTAGGTTTGGGGTAGAGTTCCTCGTTCGCTCAATGCATTTGTTGGCCATGTCTTTGTGGCTTCTCTAGCAAAACCAATGCAGAAGAAGCGAGAGTTTTGACGAGGCTACTCACCCTCGCCATCTCTCCCCTTCTCCCCTCCACACTGACTGGTGGCAGACGTGGCATGGTATGATCACTTAATAACCACATTGCCACACACTGTAAATGCCCTTCGGCACGTCATGTGGAAGTCTGAGTAGTAGCACAATGGTTTGAGGCAGTTGCTACTGTAGTCTGGCCACTGATCACTGACAGTACCTTTTAGATTTTTAGCTGAAACTGAAATGAGTTGTGCATGGTAAGAAATTGAAGGATGCATAATGTAAGGCCCTGTTTAGTTCCTAAATTTTTTTTCTCAAAAACATCACATTGAATCTTTGGATACATAAATAAAGCACTAAATATAAATGAAACAAAAACTAATTACACAGTTATGGGAGAAATTCTGAGACGAATCTTTTAAGCCTAATTAAGACATGATTAGCCATAAGTGCTACAGTAACCAACATGTGCTAATGACAGATTAATTAGTCTAAAAAAATCGTCTCGCAGTTTCTTGGCGGAATCTGTAATTTGTTTTTTCATTTGTGTCTGAAAGCCACTTTCGACGTCTGGTGAAACGTGTGACGCGATATTTCTTGCAAAAATTTTTGTAATCTAAACGCTGCCTAAATTCTGCAAGAGGTTGCTGCTAACAGCTAGGGCTACTACAGTCAGAATTGCTTGCTCTTCAGACCATTTCATTAATGATCTGGTTAGAACTCTTAAGTCCATAGGTTACATCATTAAACTTTTAATATATGTTTGACCCTTCCTCTTGAAAATAAGTGCTCCAATGATTCCAGTTGCCTTTTCAGCGTTCTTCAAGCAAGATTACATATCATGAGGTAATAATTTTCTTGCACGATAATTAGATGAGGTGCGTTGAAAACTCGAAATTATTTTGAGGTGGGGCCAAGAACTATGTATGTTAGTACATCTGTTTCATAATATAAGATGTTTGACTTTTTTTTTTGCAACGTTTGAGCATTCGTCTTATTCAAAAATCTAGTACAAATATAAAAAATAATAAGTCATGCTTAAAGTTCTTTTAATAATAAAGTAAGTTACTAGAAAATAAATGATATTTTCATAATTTTTTGAAAAAGGCAAATGGTCAAACATTGTAAGAAAAAAGTTAAACATCTTATATTATGAAACAGGGTCGGGGTAGGGAATATCTTTTTTAGGTAATGGGCAATCTGATATTTGCTTTGGCCAACGCTATAACCAATTAGGATGTGGTTTTTCACTATTACAGGCCTAAATAAAAACAACAAAAGATGGTCATTCTGGTTGGAGCTTGGAGGGGGAGGCGTAGGAATTTAGGTGGGCCGCGTGTGGCAGTTGGGCCCATTCTGCTGAACAGCCTAGCGTAGAAATGTGCGTCCGATCTGGCCCGACAACTCGTGCACAGATCATGAAGAAAAATCTTAACGGCCATACAAATCATTTGATGAATTAGAAAATTTCGAACGCTTGATCAATAGCAACTATGAAATTCTATCATCATATTACTGTACTTGGACTTAATTACATTGGCCCTTCGGTTATGATATGAGTAGATAGATATATTATATTTATTGCTTAAATTGAATTCCTCACAACAAGAACAACTAAATGATACTCACATGGTTTTTGAAACTATACGGGTAGTCTACTTATATCTTAAAAATCATCAACCACTTTACGTATATTTTGAAAATCAGGATAGTAATTAGCACGTACGTTAGGTGTCCCATAAATTGAAGTAACTAATATGAGATTTGCTTCGATCCAACAAAAAAATATCTTAAGATATCAGTACCTCGAGGTATCAAATTATTTCTCATCATTAGATCTAGCTAAGTAGTATGTGCGTTGTTAGATTTAACGATCAGAAACGATTTGATACCACGAGTTAGTACCTTAAGATATTTTTATTACGTTTTGTTAGACTATAAAATTGCTCAACTAATATAGGGCCACTGTGTGTTGACCCTCCGTAGAGTAGCCACGCAAGGTGGCCATCGTGCAGGGGAGGAAAGCTGTTGGGCGACACGTGGAAGATATGTGTGGTGTTTGTGATCCATTCCAAGCCACGTAGGCCTTTTGTTATGCACTTTTACCACTGATCAAACGTTTATTTTTATTCTTCTATCAAACACGTGTACAATTAATATTTGGGGTTAGGGAGAGGATGTGTATGAGCTAGCTTTTTGATTTGCGTACACGTCTTCATATTATAATCCAATAGCAGTACGTGTATTTGATAGATGAAATTAAAATTTATAAACAATCGATCACTAGACGGATCCTTCGTTATATATCGGTCCAAGAAACGGATCCTTCGTTATATATCGGTCCAAGAAACCTTCTTGGCTGGAGTACTCTGATTTACCTACACGATGGCAGCTCGGCGGCGCGTCCTTGTGGCGTATAGGATTTCAGCGGCAGCAATTAATTTCCCTCCTGGTCTCGCGGTCAGTTATCGGTTAGATGATGACAACGACAATTATTGCTTGTATGATCGTAACATTTCATTATATTGATATTCAACACTTAGTTTTCGACACAAAGCTTTAAATATATATTTTTGTAAAAAAGGTCAGTATTAAATTTCTAGTTGTATGATACACGTTTCTAAATCAGTATAAATCTGTAGTTCGAGGAGAATTTGATCGAGCAACGTGTATTTTTTTTGGGTAAAACTTACTCTTAATATATATAAATATGTAAAAATATAAGTTAATGTTAAAATACTCTTTACAATAAAACTGAATTTTATGCAGGACGAATTGCTTAGACCAAATTGCCGCAATTATCATCATAATGGGAGTATTGGACAACCCACATCAACATGTGAAAGCGCACGAACAATACAGTCCAAGACTGGCAAGGCAACTTTCGTACGTAATGGTAGAAGTATTAATTTGACAAGCAACATACATATCAATTAAATTGCCTTAACAATATTATTCAACATGAAAACTAGACGAATTCAGTCGGATGGGCGCGCGTGCGGAACTGGGGCCATATATGTGAACATTCCAACAAGTAGTACGTTGAACATGAACTTGCGGTTTGAATTTCAATCCTCAATATTAGTGATATTGACAAATTAATTTGAGCTAGCAGTTCATTTTGAACATGTAAAATGCCTCGTTTAGTTCCCAAAATCTTTTTCCAAAAAGATTACATCGAATCTTTTTGACATGTAAATGGAGCATTAAATATAGATGAAAATAAAAACTAATTGCATTGCACAGTTAGGGGAAAATGATGATATTAATCTTTTGAGCCTAATTAATCCGTGATTAACCATAAGTGTTACAGTAACCCACATGTGATAATGACGGATTAATTAGGCTCAAAAGATTCGTCTCACGGTTTCTAGGCGAGCTATAGAATTTGTTTCTTTCATTCGTGTCTGAAAATTTGTTGCGATATCCGGTCAAACGTCTGACGTAATATTTCATGCAAAAATTTTTGGGAACTAGGCAAGCCCTTGATAGAGAACAACGAATCAGTGACAACACGTGCTCCGTGGCAGAGAATATGCATTATAAAATCCACACGTAGAATGGAATGCGACCGAAATGCTTGCTTATGTTCTACTAGTTCAACCAAAAAATCATTACATCAAACCGAGGAAACGATAGATTGAATTTTCAGAGATGCGACAGCAGGAACGTACAACATAAGCGCCACCGGCCGGCAGCAAAGAAAGCGCTAAAAACATCACAACACACGTACACAAAAGTGTGTTCCAACACTTGCAGTGCACATACACACGGCACAGGAATCCACTAGCTAGCCGCAAGAACGGCTAATTGTCGATCGGTCGATCTGCAGCTACGTACGTACGGGAGGCGACATACATATATATATATCCGGATGGATGGATGAGCTAGCGCCTAGCGGGGGGTTCGGCGATAGAGGGAGTAGGCGTTGAGGAAGGCGAGGAGGAGGAGGAGGGCGGAGGCGAGGAGGGCGAGGAAGGTGGAGCTGCCGATGTGGCGGCAGAAGTTGCCGTAGACGTTGCAGATCTTGTTCCACCGGGTGTGGGAGTTGCCCTTCAGCCCCACCCACGCCACCGCGCCCGCCGATCCCGTCGCCGACGCCATCACCCCCGCGTAGAACTGCATGCCCGTCCACGCCACCAGAGAGGGAGGGAGTAAAATTGGTCAGTATATATGTAAACTCTTTTTTCAATATTACTCTCTCATTTTTCTATTTAACGTAATTGACTTTTCGATCTAAACATTTGACTGTTCAAAATTTATGTGTAAATATGTATAATTATAAGTTAGTAATAAATTAAATTACAGCAAAATAATTAATAATTATACGTTTGTTTTAAACAAGAAGAAGGGTGGTCAAACACGGATGTAAAAATCAATGGCATTAAATAAAAACGTGGAGAGAGCAGTTCTTTTCGTCGATTGTCATGCATGACCCGCTGTTGAATTTTATAGAATAACTTGTGCTTGTGCGTGCATGCTTAATTTGATAATTCTTGAATTTCCCTTTGTTTGAATTTTCAAACGTACGTACCTGAGTCAAGCTGGTTAAACTGACTACTATTAATTGATGTTACTACTGTACGTTAATATAATAGAATATCTGCAACTAACCTTTCCACACATCCTTCGGTTGATTTAATTAGTTGATATATTTCGATATGTTAACAACAAGCTCTGACTAACCTGCCCAGGTCATATCAGCTTGGGACTGCGTGTGTACGTCGAAAAATCGATGGTCGTATATCTTCTCGGATTCTTATATTTAACACTATTAAATTTTAGATATATGATTGACAAGTTATCTTAATTTTTTATGTAAATCTAAAAACATGACATGCTTAAAGGTTTTTTTAATAATAAAGTAAATCATAAAATATATAGTAATTATGTAACTATTTTAGTAAAATGAGTGAGTAAACGTAGGTTCGAAATACAAAATCATCAAACTAGAAATTAAACCGAACTATTGTACGGGATAACGATGTTAGACCAGGCGCAGTAGTCAGGTGGCATGCATGCTACAGCTCTGGCTGCTGAAACTGTTACATGCATGATAGTTTGCGCATGGTGAATTGGTGAGATAGAGGGGTGGAGCTCACCACATCAAGCAGGATGAGGAGGAAGAGCGTCCTGGCAGAGCATGCCGAGCTGGAGAGCAACCTCAGCGAGCTGATGGCCGTAACCAAGCTGTACAACGACGTCGCACACAGCGCCGCCAGCAGATATCTGCATGCAGCCAAACAGGTCCAAACATCAACAAAGATATATAACATATCAGTATAACAACACTTAATAAAAAGTTAATTATTTTGTCAATCTGTCTACAGACTACATGTATATATATGTATGTATGTATGTATACTGACATGAGCGCCGGTGAGTGGGTGAACTTTGCTGGGACCGGCGCGAGGATGAACTGCGGCGGCCTCACCACCACGGGCACCATCACCGTCTGCTTGGCGGTCACCAGCACCACGAGCGCCGACAGCGACACGGCGAACAGCAGCGCCCGCAGCGCCACCTGGGCGCCGGAGTTGCTCGCCGGTGCAGCAGGGGGCCCGTACCGGCCGCCGCCCGACTCCGACGCCACAGTCGCCGTCTTCGCGCCGGTGCTCGCCGTTGTCCCATCCACGGTGGCCATATCGCTTCCCTTCAGCTAAACAACACAAGGTCGCAACAACACGGATCAGCTAGTATAGTGAGAGATATTGGTGTAGAGCACGGCTGTGTTTATAGATTATCTGGCCGGCTCGCGTGAGAATGCACGCTGTCAGATCAACTTAATTAGTTGTCGGATTGTGAGGTAATCTCGCAGCAAGTAAACGCTGGGGAAGATAGCGTGATGTGACTGGATAACTTAGCCACCGCATTGGAGGGGTTTCGTTAATTCGCTTAGGTTGGACTGGTGTGGCTGCGTACACTGACTAGTCGATGGATGGATGAGCCAAACGCAGGCAATAGGGCATTCTTATACGCCAAGTACAACTTCGACCCGATCCTCCGGCCTCTTGCTTTGTTATTCATTGCAGTCTTGTTCACATCGTGGAAAGTCAAGGCTCATGATCCAGTTGATCCATAAATATATGTATGTATGTATCTACTCTGGCCCAGATAAAATTGAACCGGTATCCACAATCAACTTTGCTATTTTCTCAGTCGAATCATAATACACTTTATATTGGGCAACGCAGAGAACTGCAACATCAGAATAATCATTGTTGATCATATGTTTGATTACATTCACATGAGTATATAAAATATTTATTAATATTATGTTTGAAGATTCTTTCTTTCAATCAAAAAAAAGTAACCAAGTATTTTAAATCAGTTTATTTTGATTTTAGATTTTTATATTTTATACTGGATTTCTAATTAGGGGCAATTGTGTCATACTGTTTGGGGTGTGCCAGAATTTTTTGCTAAAATTTTTTGGTGGTTTAGTTCACAAAACTCAAAAAGGTGACCAAACCCAAATTTTTTTGGCTTTTTTCGGTTCAACTCAAAAAAATTTAGCAACTAAATAGCGACCAAATTTGAAACTTAATTGGGCCATGGAAAAACCACCCAAAATATATTTTTTTATGCTATGACTTCTTTTACTATATATTGTCGTAGATTTGGATATCGGCAATATATATGGGGTGGCTAGCGAGGCGTATAGATCGATGATTAGGATGAAGACACAGGGTTACCTAGGTTCAGCTCTCGACTAGTGAGATAATATCCTACTCCTGCTTGACGATTGTATTGGATCATGGACAGATCAACTAGAAGATTGCCGATCTGAATATGTCGTGCGTCTGGCCGTCCCCTATAAGGGGTGCCCCAGTCCCCTTATATAATGGGGGATAGGACTTATAGGTAAGTTAGAGTCCTAATCTAATGAGACTAATATCTATCCTAATTCGGTTACAACTCGAATCTGGTACATACGGCATGCAATCCTACAGTTACGAAACTCCGGTTGATACCATACAGATAAAATCTCCTTCCTATTCGGTATCTCTAAGACTGTATGTATACATGTAGTCTACGGTACCCCTAGTACAGGTATTCCACAGCAGCCCCCGGAGTCGTACATAGTCGTACAAATCGTCCGTGTAGATTGTTGATCATCAGACATATCTTCGCACAATATGCTTTACGTTATCCGAGTGCTTCCTGGACGCTCCGCGAGTGCTTCCCGAGTGATCCTGAGTACTCTGTGATGATTGTAGAGGATGTGGATGGCTCTGAATAGAAGAAAGTAATAGGTGCATCTTCGATGCACCTATTAGTTATAGCCCCCGACTCTATGCTTAAATGCGTAACAGTCTTTTCGAGATTGTATAAAAAAGGCTTAGGTGCAGGTGTAGCCCCCGACTCTACGCTTAAATGCGTAACAATTAAACAAAGAGTCTTTAATGGACTGTTACCCAAGAGATGTTTCTCGAAGTTTCGAGTTTTTTGACTCGAGCAACACTATTGACCCGTGTGGTACTCAGCTCTGGTTGCTCTCTCCGAGCGATTTGTACCCGAGTGGTTTGGAGATGGTTTTTGTGTCGTATCTCCCCAGACATGTAATTTATAATTAGATTGTGCCCGTAGGGTAGGTTATGCAGTACTGCCTAACCGATACAGCCGAGTAGTTAGTACCGAGTATATTCGGGTTTTTACTCAAAGTTTAGGCATAGGCTGAAAAGCGTAATTAAGTGCCATAGGCGATATCAAATAGTGCTCGTGTAAAAGCAGTTATAGCCCCATTATATGGGCGCGCCGTTGATTCTCGAAATGTGAGAAATCATGAATTTTATGTCACCGTTTGGGTGAAGCATAAACTCGCAACATTCTCGTCGACATGGTATCAACTATGTCAGCACCGAGTTTTACGCGTCGGTCCGCTAGGCCCACGGAAGGACATAGTAACACTTAGTCGGTTTTGGAGATTTGGAGCCGTTGAACTGTTTTAGTTCAGCGATTTTGGAGATTTGGTGCGATAGAGCACTCGTGGCACAGTAACCGATATCGAGGCCAGCTTAAAGCAGTCGAGGCTACTCGGGTCCGGTTTGTTTATGTAGCCTTGGCAATCTTCGGGTCATTCGAGAATGTGGCGACCAGCTTCAGCTCCATGTCACCTAATAAAATCATTGAGAGGCTTTAAAGAGGTACCCTGGCGCGTGGCCGAGGAGGTGAGGGACATGGCGATGAATGCAACTCATCAAGCCTTCGCCATAATGAAGTCCCTTTGCCCCTGGGTAGTCTTTTTAGCCACCGCCGAAGATTTTATAGCCAATTGCTACTCGGAGAAGGTGTTGGCACTAGTGGAGGAGGCTGAAGCCGGTGCCTACCCCATAGTTCAGACCTTTGACCTACAAATAGGAAATGTGGCAATTAGCAGTAACCTGTCTTTTGTAAGACCTTTGTTTGTCTGTAATGTAAATTGTTTTGCTATTGCTTTAAGTCTTTACTCTAATCTAGATCTCGCTATATGAAATGAGCTATGTAAACTTGTGCTGTGTACCCATCCCGACAACCCCCGAGTAGATTTAGCCAGCGCGGAGCGTAGCATATTAGTCGGTTTGGTACAGTAAATAAGGCGTAGCCGCGAACTTTGTTTAGCTTTATTCAGATATTGGTCTCATGATCAAAAAAGAGATTTTAAACTATGGATGAAAACAGATCGAATACGGTCGGAAACCAGCTCTATCATATTCATTTTCATATTTTTTTCGGAATCGAAATCGAAATCGGAAACTCGGATATGAAAACGGAATCGAATATTATCGAATACAAATACGGAGTGATACGGATCGAAACGAATACGGTGACAAATATTAATCGGAACATAAAAACCTCTTAAACTAAGCTTCACGTATCATTGAAGAAATATAACTTGTTATTTTTTTAATATAAGTATATAACTTATCAATATTTTTAAATATAAGTAATTACTAATACCATAAAAAGAAATATCCGTTGCGGTTGTATGGTCGTGGATGCCTAGACTACTTGAAGCCAGTTAATCAGAACCAGCTAAGGTTAACACTAGTTTGGCCATTGAGATGGACTTCTTTAGGTCGAGCTAATTTGATTGAGTGGTTAATGCATAGGTCCGGATATTCGGAAAAAAATCCGGATACTATCCGACGGATATCACCTGTACCGTATTCGTTTCCGTATCCAAAAGAAAAAATCCGAATCCGATTCCAAATCCGAAAATTTCCGGAACTATCCGACCGAAGATATCCGAATCCAAAAAACGATCGGGTCAGGCGGAAATTATCCGAATCACTTTCAACCCTATTTTAAACAATAGATTTTTTAAAAATAACCATATGACATAATACAATGTAGCCTCCTGATTGGCTTGTTGAGGGTGAAAACCACTCGGCCGCGCGGTCGAAGGATGGAGAAAGAGGAGGCTTTTATAGAAAATGTACTAAGTATGAGGGGACTTAGCTGTTTGATATTTCATAAGTCACCACTTGATGGCGATGATGACGGTCAACATACAGATGTGATCACGATTCGGTGGTGACGATCCTGATATTGAAGAGAGATGTGGCCGACATGGTAAATAGATTACCACTCAGCGGTGACGAAGTTGATACGTCCATCACGGTGGCGGTGCAAGCATTCGGTTTAGTGATGGGATCACCACTCTGCGACGATAAAGTTGATGCATCCGACGGTGACGAAGTTGATGAAGAACCTATGACCTTCTGTTGGAAACTAGGGTCGTTGATGACCACTCGTTTCATCTTGAACACTCGACAAACTTCAATCATGTTTCGTGTTAATCTGTTTGCCAGGAGTCTTTTACCGTTGTATGTTTCTTAGTCCTGAGATGAGTTGGCTTCGTGGCGTCTGCCCATCCCGACAGTCCCCGAGCGGGCTTAGCCAGCGTGGAGCGTAGCATCGTTTACCCAGTTCGGTATAGTAAGTAGGGTGTAGCTACGAAGTCGTATAACCACATCCATACGTCGATCCAGTGACCAGATAAAGAGCTCATGAGTAGTAGATTTGATTTTCCTAATTCTTGTCATCCGAGTCATCGTGCTGATCGGAACGAGATGCAGAGATTGCATCTGCCGATGTGGCGTAGGAGTTAGCCATGTCAAAGAGATCCTTGACCTTAGTTGGCTCTTTGCGAGTGAATTTCGCGATAAATGACTCATCTTTCACGCCTTTGTGAAAGGCAGTGATGATCATATCATCATTGATGTTGGGGATGGAATTGAGAACTTCAGAGAACCATTTGATATAGGCCCGGAGAGGTTCGTTCTTTTTCTGTTGGACTTGGTATAGGTCGTATTTGGGCCGTGGTCTATCATAAGTGCCTTGGAAGTTGGCTGTGAACCGATTGCGAAGTTCTGCCAAAGAGTCAATAGACTGTTTGGGAGCCCCAACAACCAATGTCTAGCCGACTCATCTAGAGCGACTGATAGATAGTTAGTCATTGCTTAAGTGTCGCCGTCGGCTGCTCGGATAGCCATGGTGTACACCGTTAGCCAAGCCTTGGGGTCGATGGAGCCGTCATACTTCTTGATACTAGTCGGCTTAAAACCAGTCGGCCAAGTAAGCTGGCTTATGTTTTTGGTGAAGGCCGCTACACCGTCGACTATGTCGGTGTCTGAGCTCTCGGGTGACCGATGTCATGCCCAGAAATTCTTCACACGAATTTCTGAACTTAATTGTGTATTAAAATCCCTGTCCAGGACCAGCCAGGGTACACAAAAAGACAATGTTGATTGCATAACCATCGTTCTTAAAAACAACTGAAAATAACACTTATTCTAACGAAAATGCAGCGGAAAGAAAGGTAGACTAGCTCCAGCGGGTACGGCTCCAGTCCACAGGCAAAGCTTCGACGGCAGACCAGCTCACTCCTGAGAGTCACCTCCATCGGATTCCACTTCTAACTCTGGAGAGAGAAATTAGGCAAGGCTGAGTACAAACCACCGTACTCAACAAGTAGCACGGAAAAGAGGGTAATAAATGATGCATAAGGATCATCAAGGATAGGCTTAGGGTTAGTTGCAATAAAGCAGCACTTAAATAAATAACAGAGAATAAACCGAATAAAGATAATTAAATACGTTAAAGGATAAGTAAATAACAGTTGTAAAAATACCACAACACTGTCCAACGTTACACCAAGTTGCGACAGGCCCAACCACTACTCAACGTTACACCACGTTGCAGTAGTCCCAAGTGAAAACCAGTTTACCCAAGTCATTAAAGGTTCACTAATCACAATGAAGCTGGGAGTTCGCCCGTAACCGTGGGCACGACTATTCTAATATGTTATACTCTGATCAGAGGTATACAACTGTACCCATAAGACACGACTCCACTACACTTGAACGTGCGCCGACATACCACCATGACATACCGGAAAGGAGACCGTGATAGAACCCGTCACATAACCCTCCCTATTTAATCGTACCGCACTTCAAGTTTCACCCCCTCCTTTACACCAAGTCGGGTAGTCCCCTCTTGTGCCTTGGTAGATCCGGAAGCAGCAGAGGCTTTCGTTACACCACGATTGCCCGTCCATACTCCATCATGCCTACCCTTGCCTTGGTATGTCAAATAGTTCGAAGCCATGCTCCAGATCCCACCTTACCCATTCGGCATGTGGTTAGCACTAACTTACTTCCAGGGTTTCCCGTGAACCGGTCCTTAATTGCCATGGGTGCAACTCTCAAAACCATGCACCCACAGCCCACCATTATCAATATTTTAGTAGACATTAACCTGAACCGGGTAATGAATCATAATTAACAGCTATCTAGAACTAGTAATGATTAAGTGTAATCCCATGAGCTACTTGTTCTAATTACGGCTAAGCATTAACCTAGGCCTAACTTTACTCAAGTTACCCCTGGTCTTACATGAATAGAGTTGGATAATCAACGGCATAATAATAAGGATTACCCGAGAAATAAATATAGTCAATACTTTAATTAAAACAATGCATATTTGAATAAATAAAGCAGGGAATTTGCAATAATAGGTTCAATATGATCAAAGATGAGTGCCACTTGCCTTCCTCTGGCCCCTAGGGTACTTCGGCGACGATCTCGAAGTAAATCGGCTCTTTGGTGGGGTCCGAATCTAAACGACAAAGCACAAAAATAAATAAAACAGGCACAAACTCTACTGAAACAGTAAAAGAAAGTATTTTTAATGGATTCTTGATAATTTTATGAATTTAATGAAATTTGAATGGACCTAAACGGAGACTAGATGAATTACTTATGAATTTTAGAAGTTTTCTGGTTTTTTAACTAAACAGAAAAGTCCTAAATCAATTATTGCGCAATTAATAGGGCTGCTGACGTCAGCGAGGACAGAGGAGGCGGTGGGCCTGAGGGGAGAGAAAGAGGGAGAGAGTGGTGGGTTGGCCGACCAGTGGGCCCGGCCGAGAGGGAGAGAGGAAGGGGCTAGCGGGTGGGACCCGCCGACCGGTGAGAGGGAAACAGAGAGGGGGAGGAGAGCGTGGCCGACGGCGAGTGACTTGAGCGGCACGGCAGTGGCGGCGACAGCGCGATTCGGCGGCGACCGACGACGTGAGGGCGATAACGGCGACGGCGACGGTCGGCGGAGAGAGGGCGACGACGACGACGGTGACGGCCGGCGCAAGGTGACGGGCGGCGGCGCATGGTGCCGAGTGCGACGGCGACAGCACGCGGGAGGGAGAGACGATGGCGGGCGCCGGCAGCGGCGGCTTGGCGACCGCGCGGCGACGGAGGGCGACACGGAGAGATGCGGCGGCGAGCGCCGGCAGCGCACGGCACCCGGCGACGGCGCGGGTGTGAGGAGACTCGACGGCGACGGAAAAAGAGAGAGAGAGAGGAGGGGAGGGCTCACCGGCGACAACGGAGGGCAACAGTAAGTCGGCGAGGACCCGAGACAGGTGATGACGGCCGGTGGCGTGGTCGATCGGCGGTGGCGGCGGAGATTGCTCGCCGGCGGTGAGGAGGTCGTGCGCGGTGGCGGAGGGGAGGAAGAGGCGCGAGGGTGTTCGGGTGCGCACCGACGGCGACGGAAGCCGGTGGAAGGTCGGCGAGGTCGAGGCGACGGTGGCGACGTGAAGAGACGGCGACGTCCGGCGAACGATGGTGAGATCGAACGGCGGCAGCGAGCTGCGGAGCGTGGCGGTGGTTCGGTTGAGCGGAGGAAAGGCGGCGGCGGCGCGAGAGCGAGGGGGACTTTATAGGGGGAGAAGCGCCGGCGAGGGCGCGACGGCCGTTGGGGAGGAGGTCGAGTCGGCGACGAGCCGGATTCGGCGGCGGCGGTTGCGGCGGGGAGTTGGAATCGGCGGTGGCACGACAAGGGCTCGGTCCGGCCAGGCGAGGGAGGCGAGGCGGACTTGCGTGGCGCGACGACTGGCTGGGCCGAGGCGGGGACTGGGCGAGCTAGGCCGAGCGGCGGCCCAGGAGGGAGGGAGGAGGGCACGCGCGGAGGGGAATGGCCGGCTTGGCTGGGCCGGCCTGGAGGGAGAGGTGGGCCGGCTCGGCTGGGTCGGCCTGGGAAGGAGGAGAGGAAAAAGAAAAAAGAACAAGAGAATGGTGGAAAATTGGACTTCGGCCCAATTTGAGGAGGAAGGGAAAAAGAATGAAAAAGGAGGATAAAAAGGAAAGCCCCACTTTTGCCGAGTTTTAGATTAATTTTTGGGCAAAATGTTATACTCTGTGATTTAAGTTTAAATCCCGTTAATTGATTTGGAACTTCGATTTAATTAAATTAATTCTTTAGAGGGATTTTTCCTGAGTTAATTAAGCCAATTATTATTTACGAATTTCCTTTACGAATTTAGGCTTGGGACAAAACTCCGGGTGTGACAACCGATGCCTAGACCCTCGACTATGGCTCCGATGTTCACGGTCCCGACGACGACGTTCCTGGCAGGCTTGACGTTGGCGTTTGATCTTTCGATGAAGGTTGAAGCTATCTTCCTAATAGACACACTTCTCCTCGCCCTCAAGGTCTTGGCGTTGTTTATCCAGTCGGCGTATTTTGTCATTGAGGCGTTGTTGCTTACTGGATGTGTCTTTCCTCTGCTCAGGGTCGGGAGATGCTCGGCATGATCTGTTATCAGTCGGTGGCCCGAGATCCGGATGGTCGTTTGGAAACGTTCGATCTAGATCGGGGTGACCTAGTCGACTGAGTCTCCGACCGTACCAGTGGTGTTCCCGAGTTGCGTTGCAATGAGTGTTGGATCGCAGCTGTTATCACCATTGCCTTGATCTTGTTGATAGCTTCAGCCATCGGTAGATCTTGTTGACGTAGCTGCTGAACGACGTCGCCGGGTAGATCCATCGTCGCTTGGATGTTTTGTTGAGGGGTCTTAAAGTCTGCATGCCTCGCAACCCGAGTGTGGAGTAGATCGCGCTGCACTTTGTACGGCTGGCTCCTTAGATGTTCATGAGGTTGATTCTCATGTTGGCGTCAGCTTCGTCTTCAAGTCGATGGCGTTCGTCTTTCTGCCACTATTCTCTGGCCAACTCGGCTGCTTGCTCCTCTTGGCGCTTCTTCTCAACCTCGTTCGTTGTTGTCCAAATGTTGGTGAAGACCTCTCTGGGAGGAACGAAGCTTCCCGAGTTGTTGTAGGTATCTGATGCGGCGACTTGAGCAGTCGGCTTTGCATTGATCTCGATCTCGAGTAGTGGAGGTGCCGACTCAGGAGACTGCAGCTCGATGTGGTGAGATCTAGATTGGATCTCATCTTGAAACAACGCCGAGTTGTCTGGTCTGAAGCGGCACACCTCCTCCTCAGGCTCAAATGAATTTGAACACGTGTAGGAGAGTGCACCACCCTGATCGGAGAGAAATCTGATGCCGCCGAACTTGAAGATTTGCCCAGGACAAACTTTGTCTTCATGATCTTTGAGTTTGGGTCCATTGATCTCGTCGAAGACCTCAAAGTAGCTTCTCCTACCTGGCGCGCCAACTGTCGATGATTTGGATGTCGGCAATATATGGGTTGGCTAGCGAGGTGTAAAGATCGATGGTTAGGATAAAGACACAAGGTTACCCAGGTTCAGACGCTCGACTAACGAGATAACACCATACGTCTGCTTGGCGATTATATTAGATCATGGATAGATCAACTAGAAGATAACCGATCTAAATATGTCGTGTGTCTGGCCATCCCCATGAGGGGTGCCCCTGTCCCCTTATATAGTGGGGGATAGGGCTTACAGATAAGGTAGAGTCCTAATCTGATGAGACTAAGATCCAGTATATATGGCATGCAATCCTACAGTTACCAAACTCTGGTTGATACCATACAGATAAAATCTCCTTTCTATTCAGTACCCCTATGACTGTATGTATACATGTAGTCTACGGTACCCCTAGTACAGTTATTCCACAGTTTGACTATTTTAATCTATATATTTATTAACTATTTTGTTGTGATTTGATTTATTACGGAAGGAACTTTTAAGAATGACGTCTAGTTTTGCATAATTGCAACAAAATTTTAATACGACAAAACAATCAAATGCAGAGACATAAGTCAACAACCGCAAATAAAAAACAGAGGGAGTAGCTTCCCTACTCGTATTTATACGATCCTAACATGTATCTATTCTTTTACATGTCAAATGCACACCATATTTGCTTCAATACTCCAGAAAGCCTCAATAGTACTAGTTGGGAAGGCTTTATGAGTGTCGGATTTGCAACCGCCACTATTCTTTCATTGCTAATGAGATGGAGTCATCAATATTGGGGTTAAGAACCAACACCGATGGTTTCCACATGCCAGAATATATAGTTGGCTGAGCTCGATGACTTAGCTAATTCATCAAGCCGACTCTTTGAGTGGCCAGCCATAATTCCATATACCCCATATTTCCGTGATCCCCCAATCAACACAGACAATTCTCAAATCAAGATCAACATCAAGAATATCTCACATCAGCAACATATCATCACATCCAACATGACTCATCAACAAATATCAATTAGATAGCATGCAAGTTCACCAAACCGATGAAAAAAGATCAAGCATCAACGAACAATTCCATTCAAAAGTAGAGGTTGCGGTGGTGTTGTGCTCGGAGAAGGCACCGCTGGTGTGGTGGTCCTCGTGAACAAGGACCAACTCGATCCATCCCTAGCACATGCAACACTACATTGGTGAGGAAGAGGGCAGGGACGTTGAGGAGGTAGCCAGTGACAGCCAGATGCTGGGCGACGAGGTTAGAGGTGGCAGGATCCAGTGGCACCCGATGTCGGTGAAATGAAAACTAGGGTTCCCTTCCTCTAGAATTAGGAACCTTGGTTGACACGTCACCCTAATAGTACCAGTGATAAGAAAAGAAATGTGGCTTGGATGGTGGGGCACATGGGACATACCTAGGGTGTGCATCCCAGGGCACCAGCGCCCCCTTCTTGCACAATGCTCTGGATAGAATCCCTAGTAGGGTGTGGAGACATACAAAATCTACAACTATAAGAAAAATGCACGTGTAACCTACGTGGACCTCTGGCTCCATAATCCCCCATCCTTTTACATGATCAGTGCTTTGTATTCTTATGAGTAAGAAGAGTTTTAAGACCTATATAATATATATAGGTATGAAATGCTTGACATTTTTACTTGAGTGGTACATCACCAGTGAGTAGCCTATGTCCATCATAAACTCTTGAAAAAACTCAGTTAACTCAACAGGAGGTCTGATCGAAGAACATGGGGGTGCCAAAAGCTGCCACAAATACATGACAACAATACAAACTCTCGCTTTGTACTACCCAATACCAGGTCATCTAGCCTAGCAAACTTAACCGCCTAGTTTAATTGTTTGGGATGTCTTAACTATATATTAATAAATAATTATTACGAATAAGACGTACTATATATATATGAAAAATTGAATTAATATATTTTTCACTCATCAAACCTAATATTTTCTATATATATTAATGATTTAACACGTTGGGGTTTCACTAAAGGCGTTTTAGTATATTATATATATATATCAATCTGGAAAGGACGATGCATACGTTATTTCGATAGGATCCACGACTAGGTTCGACATAAAATGGGCGAGAATAACGTAACATCAACATATCGGCATATCGCCAATCAATAACATGTAGGATCTCTGTCGGACAACAAATTAATTTAAATGCCATAATTAATTGTTGCTTAGTCAAACAAGCAAGGTAAATCAGCGTTGATATATCACGAGATATGGCTGCTGGCTTCTGCGTACACCAAATGCAGCCATCTCTTTCAATCACCAGTCGCTTCCACACTACTTGCTTAATTGCGTTGTTCTTATCTACCAGCAGTACGAAATGGTCAAGAAGCCTATCTCTGACGATAATGTACGTTGTGAGTAAAGCAACAAAAATACAATTTGTACTAGCATCATTATATATCTGCTACCTGCACCACCTACCACCATGTTCAGTACTCCCCATCCAAAATCATTTTCAGAGTTTTAAATATTGCATCAAAATATAAGTATTTTTAACTGTATTTACGATAGTATTTGTCTCATCAATCATTTCAATTTTATAAGTTTTTCTCATTTTATCCTCGTCTACCATCCCAACCCCACTAATTCCTCGTTTATTAAAAGGTATTATAGTTTTTCTTATCAATCTTATCCATGATAAACATCTTATAAATGCTTATATTTTCAAACATGGCAGTACTCCTTTCGTTTTTTATTTACCACCGTTGAATTTTAAATTTACATTAACCATTCATTTTATTTAATTATACGGAAAAAAATTTAAATTACACTTAAAGTTCCTTGAGTAGTATATTAAAGCATAATAAAATATTTAATTATTATATAAATCTTTTAAATAAGACTGCTGCTCAAACTTAAAATCAAAAGTTAATTGTATCCGATAGAAAAAACGAAAGCAGTATGTGACTTGTTATTTTACTCGGACAGGCACCTATGGATGGATGGATCATGGATGCAGACCGGTGACTTAGCTGACATGTTTCAGGGTCGACTCTGGGTGTCTTGCATGTCTTCCCTGTACAGCATCCAAGTGGCCGTCCCCAATACCCTAACTGCCAACACCCAACAGCACCTAATTACTCGAAGGTCTATCATTGATCATAAACCTGTTTAATTGGGAAGTGAAAACCATGCACTTTCTCTCCTGGTCTCTGCCTGTTTAATGGAGTTTTCCGTGTGTGCGTATGGGTTCCAGCGAAGTTGTCCGAAAGAAAACGCCATAGAATTCTGTTTAATTAGTTCCATCCTTGAGATGCAAAGTTCAAACACCGATAACCGCTTAAAGAGTAGTTTCATACAGACCAGTAAACCTGTACTACTCCGTCCCCTAAAAAGACAATTTTTGGGTTTTTTAAATTGAGTGTTTGATCATTCGTTTTATTTAAAAAAATATTAAAAAATTAATCATATGTAAAGTATTATTCATGTTTTATCATGTAGTAACAATAAAAATATTAATCATAAAAAAATTTCAAATAAGATGAAGAGTTGAAAATTCTATCAAAAACTTAAAAATTCATTTATTTTGGGACGGAGGTCGTAGGTAATTAATTTTCGCATACGGTAGTTTATAGAGATCCTAGCTTACTACCAGTATGCCCATACTTTGCCACGCATATAAAACAATTATTCCACATACTATATGTATCATGTCTATATAATTCAATGGACAGTTGAGCCACGTAAAACATACTATATATTTTAATAAATAATATTGTTAATTTTTGATACATTTGTACCGGTCATCTTATTAAAAACATACATAATTACATAATTACTACTTTTTAAATGAATTATTACCAAACATATTTTAATTATAATTTGTAATGATTAAAATTCTACCAAAAAGTTAAATAGCGTTATCTATTTTAGATTGGCAAATATATTAATGCTATGTCACATATGATTGGGCCAGCGCGAGGGCAAATATATTAGTTTCAGTTTGGCACTATAATGGAAATTTTTTTGAATAATTTTGTTTTTATTTGCATGATAGTGTATTAGGATTTAGGATTCGAGGTCCACGTTACAAACAACACGCAAGAAAAATTTTAATGCCATGTCCAATTAATGGCCAGTTGGCGCGGAGCGCACCGTGATCCACTCAGATTTCGCGTAGGCTGATACGGAATCGGGTTAAGCCTACAGCGTCGAGACAACCCAGAGATGGAGCATGCGGCCCAACAGTATGCGGAGGTGGATGCAGGCCAGCGGCCCGTGCGGAGGCCCACGAAATGCCAAGATAGAAATATCTGTATTTTTTAAATAGTATATATATATATATATATATATATATATATATATGTCAACTAAATGGTCATGAAAAATAATAAAGCAAATCAATTATACATATTTAAAGTAAATTTATTATTTTTGTTGTAACTTCTAGAAGACAAGTTTAAACTTAAATGTCTGTGAAATGATACCTCATCCGTGTTGTCAAAAAATATCAAACGAAAATACCTTCCCGAGAAACATTAATTGCAAACCCAATGTCTGAAGGTACAAGCGTTACAACACAGGCTACACAGCCGTTGACATGATTGGAAAGAATGCAGTGTATAGCAGCATCGACGAGTTTGACACGCTCGCTCACTCGCTTGCTGACCCACGGCGACCTCGATGGCCGGGGGCGGCATCGTGAACGGCCCGGCCTCGACGGCGCGAGTGGCGACGGGCACAGCAGGCGGTGACGGGCACAGGCGGCGACGGGCCGACGGGGTGGACGACGGTGACCTCAATGGCCGAGGGCGGCGTCGTGAACGGCGGCGGCCTCGACGGCCCGAGTGGCGACAGGCACAGGCGGGCGGTGATGGGCACAGGCGGCGACGGGGTGGACGGGGTGGACGACGGTGACCTCAATGGCCGAGGGCGGCGTCGTGAACGGCGGCGGCCTCGACGGCCCGAGTGGCGACAGGCACAGGCGGGCGGTGATGGGCACAGGCGGCGACGGGGTGGACGGCGGCGGCCTCGACAGCGTGGGCGGTGACGGGCACAGGTGACGACGGGCATAGGCGGCGACGGGGTGGACGACGGCGACCTCCATGGCGCGAGCGAAGACGGGCAGCGGCGGTCAAAGGCATGCGGCGACGGAGCAGAGGCGCGATGGGGGCGGAATGATGCGGCGGCGGCGTGGTTGGGGGCCGGCAGATGCGGCGGTGCAGTTGGGGGTCGGCTGCAGCGGTGGGTGGCTCCGGCGACCTGCACACATGCATGCACGGGGATGGAAGGCAAGGCCGGTGGGTGGAGCGGACGCTGTCACCTCGCCGTCCAACAGAACACCGATATGTGTTCGTGCAACAGAAAGGAAAAAGGAAGAGGCCACGGGCAGTTTTGAAACAAAAAATGGTAAAAAAAAAATAATTGTTTAGTCCTCTTAAGCAATGAAAATAGCAAAGTAGCAAATCATATCACC
Source organism: Oryza brachyantha (assembly GCF_000231095.2). Taxonomy (NCBI): domain Eukaryota; kingdom Viridiplantae; phylum Streptophyta; class Magnoliopsida; order Poales; family Poaceae; genus Oryza; species Oryza brachyantha. Next base: position 9,036,098 of record NC_023169.2, on the reverse strand, counting down.
GTTTAAATGGCATTCCAGATAAGCCAATTTTCGTAATGTATTTTAGCGAATTCATTCTTTTGCAATGGTAGATATGCAATTTTTTCTGCTGGCGATGTTCCCGCCTCGCGTTTTCACCCCTGGTTTAGCATCATTCTTCTGCACAAAGATGCCCACCCAAAATGATCAGTTGTGCGTCAATAACCTTTGAGGCAAGTTGACGATCGATAAAAGGGTTTCACATTAATTGATTTCTCCAAGATAGGTTACTAGGATGAGTCTTTTGTCCTTGCGAAACAGGTAGTCTAAGATTTCTATATCAGGGACTTGGGAAATGCGAAGCTACATGTTGTTCGAGAAGGTCAAAGGAGTATAGTTGAGGTCGAACATGTTGTTCACGAGAAGGACTACAACAAATGCACTAACGCAGCGCAAGAGCTGCCTATAGAAGAGGAGTTATCCGAAGATACTTATGTGTACGCAAGAGAGGAGTCATCCAAAGATACAAATGTGTACGCAAGAGTAGATTATGATGGTCTTACTTTCGAGCTGTAATTAATCATGTACGGTACTTCGAGAGGCATTTCGAATTATGTCCAAGATGACTATTTCATTGTTCTCAATTTATCATATGTGGGTTTACTTCTCTTGTACACTGATTTAATGGTCTAAATTTATCAGTATTAAATTTAATTGTTCAAAATTTAAATGTTCTAAATTTAAAGTGTTAATAATTTAATAGGTATTGATTTTTCATGATTAATTTACTTGTTATACATTTCTGTACTATATTTAATTGTTCTAAATTTAAATGTTCTAATTTTAAAGTGTTAATAATTTAATAGCTATAGGTTTTTCATGATTAATTAAATTGTTCTACATTTTTGGAATAAATTTAATTGTTCTAAATTTAAAGTGTTAATAATATAATTGCTATAGATTTTTCATGACTAATTAAATTGTTCTACATTGCTGGACTATATTTAATTGTTCTAAATTTAATAGTCGTAAATCGTGATGAGTACAATTATCGCTCACGGTCGGTAGTGTACAAACCGTGACTGATACATTTACCCATCACGGTCGGAAAAATACAGACCCTATCGGATACATGTTTTCGTCACGGTATAGACCGTTATATGTTGTGTTCTTTGGCTTAGCAGAAATGATATAATTTTTGATAAAACATCATCAAAATCTTATTTGCAGGTACTTTTCAGGGTAACATATTGGCTTCGAGGTTGGGCCCAACTGCAAAGGCATGATGATGATATCAAGCTAATAAATAATGCATGTCGTAAACTAGAGTCGAGGATTATGTACCTTTTTGCCAACTTCGGATGGAAATTCTCGAATAGAATTAAGTAATTAAGGGTTCTTTTATCTTATGTTGGTGTCTTTTAGTTTGGAGTTTCTCTACATTATATGAGTGTGTGTAAAACTTATTCATACATGAATTTTGTAATAATTGGCCATAGCTCATTGAGCAAATGCCGGAATGTTATTCCATTATGTAAAAATAGACGGTACGGACCGTGACCGATACATTATCGGGTAGTAAAGACCGTGACAGAAACTGGTTTCCGGGTTCTCGTAATAAGGACCGTTACGAATAGGTTCCCGTTGCTTTTTTGCCCACTTCCCTCTCTACAGCGAACATCCTCAGACCCTCCCCGAGCGCGGCGGCACCACCTCCCCCGGTAAGTTCTTCTACTATTTTTCCAATGATTTATGTACTGTTTTTCCTATGATTTATGGACTGTTGTTGTTATGCTATTATTGAAATAAAATTCTTTGATACGAAAATGTGTATGTGTTATATGGTATTGTTAAAATAAAAATGTTTGACAGGAAAATGTGTATGTGTGTTATGTGCTATGGATACTATTGTGTGGTAGCAAAAATAAATTAACATGGTACGTATAATCTTTTATTTTTCTTCCAATTAACATGGTAATTTGTACGTAGATCATATAGGTTTCATTAATCATAAATTGATCGCTTTGCAGTTACTAGTTGTTAAAGCTAAACATTGATGGTCAACCATGACCCATTCGTAGCTGTTGCTGGGCAAGGACGTACATTCCGACGCATTCGCAAACAAAACGTAACTGGAACGACTGATCGTTTATTCCGTGCCGGTGGTGAGAGGCTAGGCTAGCTACATCAAATTAGTTTGCTTACTAAAAGCAAACGTCTGCAGGCAGATTCAAACAAAACTTCAGTTTCAGCTTGTCGTCCGCATGCCGGTTCAGGGCAGGCAGCAGATGAGCCATGGAAAAGGTATGAATCCACTCCCCCAAAATTAACACGTACGTACGTGTGTCAATAAGCCAGCCATGCTGCTTAAATTAAATTGCTTCCTTATACACATGTACATGTGAGCTGAGCGCCATACCCATGCAATCATTGCTTCCGTCCGTCGCCGATCCGTCATTCTCAGTGAATTGCGATGTGATCCATGCGTGCACGTAAGTACGCACCACGCATGCATGTGCTCAGACAAAAATGTGATATATATGTTCAGCTTTTGCCAAGTGTATATTAATGCTGCTTCTCTGGGTACCTTGTTTGCAGATCGCTCTTGGCTATATATGTACCAGCTAATTAAGCTGTTGAAGTGTAGTGACGATGGCTGAGATGAAGACGACGACGATGAGGAGGAGGAAGCCATGGATGGCTGCGGAGTGGGTGCTGTTGCCGACGAGCATGGTGCTCGTGCAGCTGTTCACCATCGGCGCCCTCATCCTCACCAAGCTTTCCTTCAACGTTGGCATGGCGCCCTTCGTCCTCCTCGCCTACCGCAACCTCGTTGGCGCCATTGTCGTGCTGCCCTTCGCCTTGTGGTTCGAGAGGTAAAAACCTAGCTGTACGTGGCCATGCATGGATCAATCATTTTTTGCTTTATCATGTTTCAGTAATCACATCAAAAGCAACTGTTAGCTACTCCATCCATCCGTCCTAAAATATTTAATGTCGTTGACTTTTTTATATACGTTTGACCATTCGTCTTATTAAAAATTTTTAAAAATATGTAAAGCTATATATATGCATCAAAGTATACTTAATAATAAATAAAATGATATAAAAATAATTAATAATTATGTAAATTTTTTGAATAAAACGAATGGTCAAACGTATATAAAAAAGTCAACGGCGTCAAACATTTAGGAATGGAGACATTTAGGAACAGAGGTAGTAAATCTGGTATAAGCGATTAAAAATCCCAATTAATTGATGTAAATTCATTGACTTAATAATTAATATGTGTCGAGCATGCCGTGTTGTTTATAATTATGCACGATACAAGGACAATTGGAGGTCAAGTTAGATAATTAACGTTTCATGAAGCAAACGATCTTTGTTTGCACAAACTAATTCCTTGTGATGACTGATGACGACATGCATTCTAGATGCCGTCTGCTGTGTTCTTCTAAGTTCTAACCAAAGATAACAGCTTCACATGTCGGATGGCTACAGATTGAGAAAATATCTACCATGACATTAAAATACAATCCAAACGGTTATGCGATTTGCTACTTTGCCATTTTCGTTCTTTAAGGTGGCTGAAAATTTATTTAATCCATTTTACAATTTTTTTGTTCCAAATATGCCCCTGGTTGTATCTCTCTGTAGTCTTTTCTTCTTTCTTTCTCTGTCGCACACGAGAGAGAGATTGGCTTCCTGTTTGTGGCGGAGAGAGGCCACGGCGGCGCCCCCCTTGCCGGTGTCCAGGCCGCCGCCGGCAGCGTCCCGTGCGTGTGAAAAAAAAAACAAAAAATACAGACGAAAAAAAACAGAAAATACAGAACAAACAAAAACTGCAGATAGAACAATGGAGAGTTTTATGTGCGTGCGTCGTGTGCGACACAGAGAGGAAATGGAGAGCGCTCGTGTGCGCGACAGAGAGCAAATACGCTGTACGTGCGACATACACGGAGAAAATTAGACGCAGGGGCAAATTAGAAAAAATAAATAGTAAAACATAGAGAATAACGGTTCAGTAAAAAATGACAAACTAGCAAATCGTACGACCGTTTGGATGTTATTAGGATGAAACTCGTTTCATTAATAGCATTCTAGCGAATCGATCCATTCGTTTGGAGAGAGCTAGAGATGCAATTTTCTCCTACAGATTTGGTTCGTTCTTTCTCAGCTTAGCAAGACAAGCAGCAGACAAACTTGAGAGCGTGTGCTTTCCTTTCCTTTCATTGCTGGTATTGAATATGAACCCATAAAACATATCAACAATGAAATTATATTGGATATCCTCATATCCCTCCACTGAATACTGCGAGCAGTATATTCCGTCTCCCTTTTTTTCTTTTTTTTACGTTGGCTAGTTCATTTTCGTCTAGCCAGAATCAACATTTGCACGTGGGGACCCCATGGTTAAAGTGACATGTAGCACCTAAGGTTTTTTGTTTAAATTTTTATAGGAGCATGAATTTTAGATTGGGTATTTGAGGAGCTAAGTCCCCTACTTGAGCTTAGTTACCAAAATATCCTTATAAAATTAGCCGCATATATCTAAGTAGATATATAGGCCAGGTAAAAATATCCTTCTAAAAAACATTTGCACATGATCGAGAAGTATTCCACATCACTTTCAGCTTAGACAAAATTAGTTCTCTTCTGGAAACTATGTTGATTTCTCATAATGATATATGTCAGATCTATCGTATCAAAATAACTAATTACAGGTCAGCTCATAATAAATAATTACAGGGATGAAAGTTAGTTTAGAATAAAAAATGGAAATGAAAAGTAATCTCTATGAAAGTTAATTGCTTTACAATCTCATCTTTTCGCTTCTCCTTATGCTTTATATGCCAAAATTTATTTTTTTACCTTAAATTAGGAGTTAATTTTTGGTTTTTTATTGTAGTTTATTTTTCTATATTTACTATTAGATCATTAAGAACACATATATAAATATTTTATTCAAAAATTACTTTCTTTTCTAAATATGTCATTTGCCTTTTTAAGGGTAAGAGCCAAATAATGAGGGCCTTAGCCCCAATATTCCCTTATTTTTATTATTTTCACCAGAAATAAATTGGGTGGACCCTAGGTCCAAATCATCACCTGTGCACCCCATGGTGGATTGTTGACACATGTACATGTTATCAAATCCTACGTCCAGCAAAATTTGTAACATCTGGTTTCTATATATTATTCTCTCCTCCAAAATTTTCTCCTTAACTTTTGTCTCCACACATGCATGTTGACGTGTGTCCGCGTGATATTTTGTTGTGCCATGTTTCAGCAATCCACCGCGGGGGGTGCACAGGTGATGATTTGAACCCAAGGTCCACCTAATTTGTTTCCGCCATCCCAGCAAAACTTCACAATTTGAAAAAATGTAGATGCGAATGAGGTGGGGACATCAGAATATCATCTAGAACAAGAAAAAATGCTAGATCTGATTTAAATTTGTTTCAAAGAATAGATTTTGGTTTTCATATACATGGTTGAACCAAGTATTCCTTCCCCCCTCGTTTTCTGAAAAGTGGACAATGGTTTTATTCGTAAGAAATAAATAACAGAATAGCATGTAGGGAACGAAACGGAATTATTAGCTCCTTTATGTTCTTGCCGGCATTAAAATTCTTTCGTTTTGTCGTTCCTGAGTAAAGAGTATAGAATTAAGGAAAAACAAAAACGAAATACAAAGTTAATTGTGCTGCTTCAAGTTGGGCATTCTCTTATTTTTTGGTGCTTCAAGTGTTCCGATCATGTCAGTATGACAGAAGCTACATTGCCCAAGGAAGCCACAAGTCAGGGTGAGTTTCAGTTCCCGTTGTAGAAAACCATTTTGCCATTACCTGTTTGAAGCAAAGTGATGGGCTCGTGTAAAAGTAAAACAAATTTTCATTAGCATATAAAATAATAAATTCTGATTGATAGTGTTCTAGGGTTAAGGTTTTGCAAAAAAAAAAAAAAACTGTTGTAAAGTGAATCTGAAAGAAAATCAATACAATGTGTAATTTACTCGAACATTTTAGTTTTTTGCACTGTATCTTCAGTTCAATCCAGTACTTCTGATTGTTGACATTTTTTTTACTTGTCCTGCTCATAAGTTGTAACTTCAGGGGAATGATGAAAAAAGTGACATGGAAGATATTGGGCTGGATCTCCATCAATGCTTTGTTCGGGTCAGTCCTGTACCACACTTATGTCACTGGGCCTCCTGAAAACAAGATGAAAAAATATCTAACTGCTTGAAGAAATCGATGCAAAAAAGAAAAAAAAAGAAGAAGAAATAAATCCTGATGAGGTCTTTTTTATAATTTTAGAATTGTTCTGGCAATGGGACTGCACTACTACGGCTTGCGTGCCACGGACGCTGCGTACACCGTCAATTTCCTCAACCTGATCCCCATTGTCACCTTCATCATTGCCGTAATCTTTCGGTACGTACATTATGAAATAATTCTACTAAATATCTACACCCTCGTCTTTACATTTTTATGTTTATAAGCCAAAATTTAAATTTTCAACTTTAAATTTAAGGTTTTTTTGGAGTTTTTTTTTTCAACGTAGATTATTTTTTAGCCTTAGATTTTGGATCGCTAAGAATATGTATATAATAATTTTATTCATAAAACATTTTTGTTTTTAAATATGCCATTTTGCTTATTCCTCCAATAAACCAAAAGATAGGCACCTATAGACTACCATGTGCTGAGTCTATGTGCCAAAAGAAACAAATTTGTTTTGTTTACTGCATGCATGGTTTTGAGATGAACTGTTTAATTCAGAATGGAGAAGCTGAAGCTGAAGACGTGCCTCGGAGTGACGAAGGTGATTGGCACGGTGATCTGCGTGGGGGGCACCATGGTGATCAGCCTCTACAAGGGCAAGCTGCTGCACCTCTGGCCGACCCACCTGCTGACGCCGGCGCAGCTGCACTCCGTCGGCGGCGGCGGCGGCTCCCCCGACCATCACGGCATGCTCGTCGGCACGCTCTTCCTCTGCGGCAGCTGCCTCAGCTATGCCCTATGGTTCATCGTTCAGGCACGGCGTCCATAACCTGTAGTGCCATTTGTAATTTTTTGGGAGCACTGCAGGTGAGTTTCCATGTGTCTGTTACTGAACTTTGCTGAAACCTGCGACGCATGCAGGCGAAGGTGTCCAAGGAGTTCCCGTCGAAATACTTGTCGACGATGCTTGCGTGCCTGCTGGGCACGGTCCAGGCGGCGGTGCTGGGGGTCGCCGTCGACCGAGACCCGTCGGCGTGGGTGCTCCGCTGGGATCTTCAGCTGCTCACTGTCGTCTATTCGGTAAAGCTTTTGAGGCCTCTTGCAGATTATTTTTTATTTTTATAAATATTTTTAATAAACATTTTATTACTAAATCTCGAATAAAAATAATCACAATCTAAAACTTTTTGGCCATGCCACTGTGCCTAGTGTAACAAAAAGAGTTGTCACGTCAGCCCATCCTAACGTGACAAGATAACATTGCTACGTACTTCATCTACTCTGTGTGCCAGTATCGTCTTGCCACATCAGATGGAGCGGCCTGGATAAAAGGTTCACGTGGTGAAAATATTTTCCTTCAAGGTTTAGTAATAAAATCATTTATTAAACATGTTTAAAAATTAAAAAAAAAATCCCTCTTGCATTGGCACCATCTCCATTGTTCTCTCCAGCTCGTGTGATCAGGCAACCTGATGTGTTCTGCATTTTTTTTCTTTTCCTTGCAAGGACAGGGAGTGTTCAACACGGCTGCCAGCTTCTGCTTGATCACGTGGGCAGTGACGCGGCGAGGGCCGACATACCCCTCCATGTTCAACTGCCTTGCATTGATCCTCACCGTCGTCCTCGAGTCAGTGCTGCTTGGAACCGACGTATCTGTTGGGAGGTGAGATCACTACTCTGTATATTCATCCTTGGGATGGCAAAATTTTTATGTTTACTGTAGCAAATCCGACAAGATCACAGGCTACCCATGGAAGGAACTATGTACACTGACACTGATGGATCTTAACATTGTTTGCCTGCAGCTTGCTAGGCGCATTGATGATAATCGTAGGATTGTATGCCTTTCTCTGGGGTAAAGGGAAGGAGATACAGCAGCAGAAGCAAATTCGCGAGACTAATGACGTCGATCGGAGCAAAACCATTGATTCCACAAGTAACGGTGAGGTGCGAATTCCGGTGGATTCGTAGTCTCTTAGACAATCTAGATATAGGTTAGAATTAATCACCTGCTTACTGATGAGAGAGATGTGAGTTCTTCAATTGTCAAGGAAGATAGAAAAGTGAGTTGAAGAACATAGTATTTTTTTCATTTTCCCTTGGAAATTGTGTTAGTTCTAAGAGAGTTTGTGCTGATACAATTTTTGTACAATAAGCAATGTGTAGTACTCTTCATCAAATGACTAGCAACTCCATATTTTGATGTACCAATGGTCCTTTATTACTTTCTCCAAATATGATGAACTACAATAATGGTCTTAGTTGATTGCAATTCGTACGGCACAAAAAAGTAAACTCCATGGTGCTTTGTAGCTTCCTTTGATTGAAAATAAGCAAATTTTGGTCGGTGTCAATATCCTGAGTGGTTTGATAGGGTTCTATTACCTCACCTATATAGGGTCCCATATTTCTCCAAGTTTTCACGACAACATAACACGTCTACAATTCAGCATATTAGTCAATTCTTGGCTCAATGTGGTGAAGCATCGGTTGAAAAAGCTTTGAAAGTTAGGTTGTTTCCATTATCATTGTCCGGTTTGACTCTTACATGGTTTTTATCATTATCTCCAAACTCTATATCTCTCTTGTGTGTATTTGTGTTTTTGAGCTACTGCTATTGTTTACATGCTTTTTCCCTATATTTGTGTGTGATTGTTGCCCTAGTTAAATTCCTAGAGAGGAAAACAACCCAGTGATCAGAAGTTCTTATGGGAAATTGACCCAAATTTATCAGGAAACATATATTCAACCCTCTACCAGAAGAAGACTCAGTAGTCCCTTCACTATGAATAGAAGATACATTCTTTGATGTTGGGAACATGTAAGATATTTTTGAGATGAATGAGACAACTAGGATTAGGACCAATTGAATGACTCATATGCTTAGTAGACATAGCTTCACCACTTGCAATGTGAATTTGATCTATCCCTTTGTAATTCTCCTTTGTCACCAACTTGTCTAGATGGCTAGTAATATGATCCATGGCAGCTGTTGACTTTCTCTTTAGAGTTATAACTTATAAGTCTTATCATAGCAGCAACAATAGTCAAGAACAAGATGACCCCTCTTTTGGCAGACTTGGCATATGGGCCTATTGTCATTGGAGTGCCACTATTGCCGCGGCCTCCAGGTTTGTTGCGACTAGCACCACAACCTCAACCGCTACCGCTACCGCCACCTCCACGGTTGATGTCATGACCATGTGTAGCTCCACGGTGACCACCACACTGTGTAGCCTGCGTAGAGGCGAGATAGGCATGCTAGATCTTCTTCTTGTTATCAAAACTCAAGAGTTGTGAGTATAGATTAGATATATGGTGACTGAAGCAACACATCCCATGGCAATCATAGCCTCAACATCTGGATCAAAATATGAATCTAAGACATCTATAAGGTATGTTACAAGTTCTACTTCAACAAGAGGCTTCCTGGCAGCTACCATCTCACCACCGAGGATCCTCATGTTGGAGACTTACTCTGTAATAATCATTTTCCCCTTTTGTGTGATGTGAGGATAATACGTTGATAGCACTTTCCTCTGACTTGGAGGAGAATATATCTTCAATTGACTCCTATGCATGGGTTGTTGTTATTTCACTGGCCATCTGCATGAAAATTTCACGTGACAACGAGGAAAACAGAAAGCCAAGCACTCGTTGATCCCTGCAGGTGAACCATTCTTCGGACGCTTTGTAGTCTCATTGCCTTCCTTCTCCATTTCTTCTTCTAGTGACTGCTTGCACATACCTAATGGAGTAATTCCGCTTGGTGACCTTTTCAGACATCACATGCCCAAACAAGGATCCTTGGGTGGTGGCGGAAGAGGAACAACTTGCGATGTTTCTAGCTATGCTTCTCTCTAAAGCAATCTAATATAATCTAATCGACAAGGTTTGCTCTCGTAGCCTGTAAAGTCTAGAGGATGAACTATGGAGGAACGCTCTCGATGGAGCTAGTGCGCATTAATCAATATTGCGACAAACCAGACTGACTATTATAGTTGGTAGTACAATACTTTTTCCTACCGGCCGGTATAGTAGAAATCTAAATCAAAGATCGAGATTATTCTACCGATAGTGTAATACTACCAGTAGAAAGCATTGTAGTCAACATGTAAACATCAAGTTTTGGATCATTGGACCGTTACCTAGATTATAGGGATTAGTACATGTCTCTAATCACAATTGTAACCAGCTACATATGTTACAATATATTATGTGTATACTCTAACAAGCACCAAATAGTTTCATCAAAATAAAAGACGTGCAAACTTTTAGAAAAAACAATATTTATAGGCTTATATATATATATAGAACTACTATATGGCGGTATGCGCTCTACGTAATACATGGCGCGTGACACCCAACGTCACCCCCTGCCCCATACCCCAATCGTTTTCACACGCAAACCATCCACCATATACATATTAAGTGAACTGATTGAACCCGCATATCGCACTACTCCAAAAGATCACACAAACCATCGCAATCGTTGAGTTAAATTTTAACCCGCAAAAGCAGTACATGTTAAGTTATTTTTTAACTTCACCTCGAGCGCATGTCCCAAAAATAGCACACAACGTGCGACTCCTTAAGTAAAATTTTAACTGATCGAATCATAACCATCTAGCATACATCTTGAGTTATTTTTTTAACTTCTCGCCTAGTGCACAGATCCAAAGTAGCACACATCGGATAATCTTTGGGTTAATTTTTAACTGATCGAAATCGAGAGCATAAAGTGTACGGCTTGAGTTATTCTTTTACTTCTCGTCAGTTAACAACACACAAAATGTAACACCATGTACAACAAGTTATTTTTTAAACTCTATTTCGCGCATAGCACAGTTCCGCTTCCGGGGTACATGAGGGTCGTCATGTGTAAGTTATTTTTTAACTCAAGGTCATAAGCGGCCATTCAAAATTGAACCATTCTTTTAATTCCCCGTTACAGTGACTATAGTAACGAATCTTTAGGGAGTAGGCTCATCATAATCGGCGCAGTTATCGCCACCCTCACCTTTCCGGGTAGATCATCTTCCTTGCAGTCGATAGCGAACATCACACCCACTGTTCTAGCGGTGTTCTAGCTAGGGGTGGACAGAAAGCTCGTGGCTCGTTATCTCGCTCGACTCGTGACAAACTCGGCTCGGCTCGACTCGACTCATTTCATTTTTCTAATGTGCCGAGCTAGCATTTTAGCTCGTTAGAGATAACGAGTCAGCTCGAGTTGGCTCGTGAGCTGCTCGCGACCCTAACGAGCTAGACCAAAGACATAAGATTCACCGGTGTTCATTGATTTCACCCTGGAATGCATGTGTTCAGTACTTCATAGATTCACCATGTGATTTGTTGGTTCAAACTTTAATATTTAAATACAATTTCATATGATTTGTATGTTTGAAATGAAAATTTGCTTGTATAACCTATTGAAAAATTGTTTAGGTTAACTTTTTATGTATGGCTCACGAGCCTAATGAGCCAGCTCGAGCTTTATAACGAGCCGAGCCGAGCTGGGTTTTTAGCTCGTTACGATAACGAGCCGAGCCGAGCCGAGCCAAGTCAGCTCGTTATCTTAACGAGCTGGATCGAGCCGAGCCGAGGCGAGCTGGCTCGTTATCCAGCCCTAGTTCTAGCGGTGTCTGTTCTAGAGAACGCCAGTGTCGCCATAGTTGCATCCAGATTATTCCATCTCCAACGCAAAGTTCGCTGGCATGTAACTCCTGACTCCATCCGCAACCCAACCCCTACCATGTTTTTTTATTCTTGGTTGTGCATCATCGCATTCCTACCGGAAACCTAGCTAGGGTTAGCCTCTAATGAAATGCTAGTTAATCTATAGTCTGATGGAGGTCAAGGGGAAAATGCCTGATAATGTGAAGACGATCAGGTTCTTGGACTCACAAAATGAGTGCGAGGTAGTGCTGCAATACATCGGAGGCAGTGGTAGAGCAGCATCATCGACACTCGGCAACAACGTAGCACGGAGGCAGCCAAAATGGAGATGTCATTCATCCTCAGCCACCGAGGGCGTGTTAGGTGACGACGTAAGCACCACATTCCTTCTCCTTTTCTTCGGTTGGTTGTGTGGTCATTTAAATTGTAACCGAGCAAGCTTTGACCCTGTTACCAATAAACACATGAGTTATAAGTTTACTTTATGTAGGATTAGTTGTTTTTTATGCACAAGCATTTGGATTGTGTGTACATTTGACAGCCGTATGAGTCGAACAAATTGTGGAATGTAGCAATACACGTTGTGTCCAAAAACTGATACTAGGCATTCTGTTAACTAATATGGATGTTTGAAACATTTATGTATACCGACTGCTTGTAAACATTATTTTCCAGTAATCAGGATGAGCACTATATGTCGCATGATGACATTTTTTTTCACAACCAGTTGGTTATTTGCCAACTCCTTTTTTCTATGTCTGATTGTTTGAAACCATACATTACTTTATTTGTATGCAGCAGCCAGATTCAAAGCGGCTTAATCCGGCACGATGTAGTGCCGCGTTAGCCATTGAGGCATGTCGGGTCGGGTGTTATCAACGAAGCACCATGAGATCTTGGAGGAAATCGGGCTCAGTGCCATAGCGTGCATGACGCTGGACTTCCTCGAGAAGCCAGACCTAATACGTACGTTGGCTTATTGGAAGTACCAACCCTGACACCATGTGCATATCCATTGATGAAGACCAGAAGATCCAGATCTCTCCACGCACGTTGCGGCTGGTCATGGGGACCCCACTAGGTGGAAACGACATCATCCTCGCACCTAAGAAAGTGGTGTTAAACATACATGACAACATCACCTAGGAATAGGGTATTTTAACAAACAGTCAAATATTAGCTAAAGCACTTATTGAAGCAATAAAGAGCTAGCTTGACGACCCTAGGGCTGTTCGTTTTTTTTTTTGTAATAGTCCTTATGTCAAAGCTTCTACTACCAACTACTAACTTTTACGTCCCCAAGAGCGATGTTTGGGTCGCCTCTGATCTCGATAGGGTCGCATCAATCGATTGGTCAAAGGCGGTGTTCCATGCTTTGAGCGACATCATCAAATGTTGGTGACAAAGTCCGGGATCGTCAATAACATCGTGCATCGTTTTCTTAGTGGTAATCAATACTGTTGTCCCCATATCTGTTTTATTTGATTAGTCGTTAACATATATAGGTATATACTGCAATGAATTGGAGCACTCCATATGTGTTCACAATACCTAACAGGGAGAATTCTTCATTTGTGCAAGTTTTGTATTTGGATAACATACTACAACCAAGGGACATTGGCCTTGATCTGGAGTTCACACCATGCATACAAATGTACACCAAGGATATTGTGGAACAGCTAGTCAGCGTGAACATAGAATCGGGCGGGGATGGCACGTCGATGTTTGGCAATCTTCCTGTAAGTAATTATTTTTTTATCTTCCACCCATGGGGTCGACCCTGTTTCCTTGTACAACTACATGAAAATGTGTTGCGTAATCCCACATCCTTTCGGTTAATCGTTCCATTTTTAACAACATCGGTACTTAAATGTTAACTCACCTATGAAATTTTTTAGCTTCTTCCAAAAGTTTCATGTGTGAAGGGTGTTTATGGTATCATTAGGTGGCATCACAAAAATTTCCTTATTGTATTATGGATTGATTTTCTTATGTATTTTTATGCTAACCCGTTGTTGTTTCCTCGCAGCTGTGACCAATCGAATCAACTTATTATGCAATCAAAGACAACACTAAGGGGAAGGGCATGTTTCGATCCGCTATTATTGGCCCCCATCTTGATGGTTTACAACATGATCTGCGGTGAACCATCATGGAGTCAATTGCCGAGTATGACACCCAAGCAAAAGCAAGTGCAGCCGAGATCGAGTGCCAATTCAACCTTGTGGTGGAAAAACAGCATATGAATTGCCAATTCAACCTTCTGATGGGTTTAGATCGTCGACATCCTACGGTGGCAAAAGGGCATGGTGTTCACACGTACCCTAAATCCTCGGCGGTGATTATGCGTTCGTCTTCCATCGACGGTGATGGCGAGAATGGGTTTGGGAAAGACGGGGGAGGAGGACCAGACACACGAAATTATTATGGCAATTCCATTTTCTTCGCCGTTGACTTCCTTCACGACACCAACAGTCAGGGCGTTTGTGGATAACTCCACAGAATTTTTCTCGGCAATGCTCATTTTGGCCTTTTTTACATGTTGAGTTTTGGTGTGGACAAACGGTGGCGTGGGTATGTTGTATATATATGTAGGGAACTAATAACGTGATTTGATCCTCCTAGATGCATGACAAGCGCTTCTGTTTTCGATAAGATACGTATTGGATGCATGCATTCAACACCGTGATTGAAATCTAATCATAACAATCGCATTTACACTTGAAAATCAGTTAAAATTTAACTCTCTTCGTGCAAGATGCCCGCAAACAACAAATACAATTTGCACACAGAATGAACGATGAAGTTAAAATTTAACTGCTAACAATAATGTACACACTATCATCAACCCATTCGCAAGATAATTTTAACGTCAACCTACATATGTACAAGTTAATGTTTTATTATATCAATCTTACAACATAGTATTATCAGTTAACTTTTAACTACAATTAATCCACATATAAGTAAAATTTTAACTTCAAAATGTGACCATTCGATCCATTCGTTGCTTGAAGTGCATATCAGTTAATTTTTAACTGCATCATCACTAAATGGTTGGTATCACATTTAGGACGGAAGCATTAATAGTGGTATTTCTTTAATTCCCTAGCACTTTACTATCGAAAGATCAAGAGCATTGCATGCGGGAATTTATACGTTAGTGGACATTATTGCTGTAATGAGAAAGTCTCGAATTTATATACGGATCGAGGTTGAAATGTAATGGATTAAAAGCCCATGGTTTGGGAGCAAATTATTGAATACATAATTGGCAATCCATAGATATCTGTAGACTGTAGTACTTGTCAGGAGTAGTGCTGGCTTGACTGGTTTCTGTACAGCTGCATTATTGCTGCTATTAATTTCATCAAGTGAGTCATGAAACTCGAGCTGTGTGTAATACTATAATGAGCATTTAATTAATTCCCTCATCTGGTATATGGCCTGTCCTTGAGAGCAAGTTAAATAGTATAGCCAACTTCTGTCTCTAATTTTTCTATAGCCAATCTAATAGTCAACTCATACAATAGTTACCTATAAAACATTAATACATAGTCTCACATGTCATACACATATTTTATCTTGGAGCCTATGTGTAACTGCCTACAAATTAGTACCTCATCTCTCTTCGCTCTCCACTCTTATCTCTTTAAAATATGTTTATAACTGGCTTATAGCATGCTATTATACCTGCTCTAGAGGCTCGAGGAGGTACCAGGCTGTACAAAGCTCACCCTTGACTTGCCGCCTCGGGTAGGGCCCTGACGGCCGGCCGGCCGCCGGAATCATCCGAATGTCCGCCGGCGGCCGGCCGGCCGGCCCGCCGGCGACGATAACGCTTTCTATTGCATATCTTGAGAACTATAATGAAGAAATCAGCTAATTAGTTCATGCACGAACAAGAGAATAATTAAGAAATCTGGTAATTAGCCATCATCGTTGGTATATACATCGAACGAAGGGGATTCATGCATGACAGCATGCGCGCCGAACGCTTTCAAATTAAATTAAACAAACTCTCGATGATCAATGTGAATTGTCCGTCTACGTACATATATCAATGGCAAAATTTGCTACGGGACATAAAAAACGCGTAATTGTCGATGGACACCGTAAGATCACGAATTTACTGCAGGGCACCAAAAAATATAGTAATTAGCTGGTGAACACTCTGGCCATTATTTTATTTAGTTCTAAGTCAAAACTTTTAAAAATGACGAGATTGCCCTCGGTGGGCAACCCGCTATGCCGATTGGGTCCAGTCAAATTAGACTCGGTCGGTCTAGGTGCCACCCCACACCCAAACCCTAGCCTACAGGACAAGTGAGCCGGTGGCAGTGGCAGCGACCTAACTGCGGCGAGGACAGCGACGACCCAGCCACCGAGGACATTCTTGTCATTTTTAAATTTTTTGACTTAGAAATAAATAAAATAATAGCCAGAGTGTCTACCAGCTAATTACCACATTTTTATGGTGTCCTGCAGCAAATTCCTGATCTTACGGTGTGCACCGGCTAATTACGTATTTTTTCGATGCCCTGTAGCAAATTTTGTCTATATCATATACACGGTATATAATGTACCTCGTCCAGTCCAAATTAACACTGCAAATACGTACATAAAGTTGGAGAATTTCTTTTCAATTCACCCGTATCTATTCGCACGTCTGTATATACTAGTACGAGGTAGGGTTGATCAGAGTTAGCTGTTTCCACGGTCACTTCAGGCAACCCAAAAATTCTCTTGCGCATAACTCGCGCGTACGTACAAGTACTATGACTACGTACTGAATACAGCCATTCATATACCTACATATTAGTAGTATACAGAGAGGTACGATACGGTGACGATCGATCCAAAGTAGCAAAACGATTAATTTTTCAGTTTTCACACGTAGGTGCAATCACACCTGCTATTTGCATGGCACCTAAATATTATAGAAAATTTTGAAAACGCATTGTTAACATTGATCAGGATGTATTAAGTCTCTATATACAGACATGAAAGCACATAAATTTCATAAAACCTGACAGCGAATACTGCCTACGATGAATAGCTAGGGCTGGATAACGAGCCAGCTTGGCTCGGCTCGCCTCGATCCAGCTCGTTAAAATAATTTTTGAATAGATTATACAAGAAAATTTTCATTTCAAACATGTAAAACATGAGAAATTGTATTTAAATATTAAAGTTTGAACCAACAAATCACATGGTGAACCTATAATGTACTGAACACGTACATTCCAGTGTGAAATCAATGAACGCCGGTGAATCTTGTGTTTTTTGGTCTAGCTCACGAGCCAGCTCGAGCTGGCTCGTTCTCTCTAACGAGCTAAAATGCTAGCTCGGCTTGTTAAAAAAATGAAATAAGCTGAGCCGAGTTTGTCTTGAGTCGAGCGAGCTAACAAGCCACGAGTTTTCTGTCCACCCTATGCACAGCTCATATAAAATTTATGACTTTTGTTTCTGGATGTGTAAATTAAATTCAGATTTGCATGTTTGTGTCATATCTTATAACATTAGAATGTACACCCTCCATCCCTAAATATTTGACGCTGTTAACTTTTTTATACATGTTTGACTATTCGTCTTATTCAAAAAATTTACATAATTATTAATTATTTTTATATTATTTATTTATTGTTAAATATACTTTTATGCATATATATAACTTTATATATTTGACAAAAAAATTTGAATAAGATGAATAGTCAAACGTGTATAAAAAAGTCAACAGTGTCAAATAATTAGGGATGGAGGTAGTAACTTGTTAAATTTTACGATTTTTTCTGTTACGATGTCATCTAGGTGTTTTAGCGCCGAAGATCGTTCTTCGCATGCGACACATATATGGCCCGCCTGCAAAGACCAATCTTCTCAGGCGGACCGTCCCCTCTAGATCGGGTACAATTTTTGCCGGCGGTGTTTTAGCGCCGAAGGACATGTTCATCCGTAAAAATCGAACCCCTAACACACCGAAAATGAGTTTTCTAGCATAGCATTATGACATGCACGAACTCCAGGCCTGGTCACTCCATCATCCAGCATTAATCACCAGCACATGCTGCACACACAGGATACGCCGCCGTATACCATCGCTGCGCCAGCCACCGTCCTGCTCATCGAATCCGCCTACCATTGATCATCAGATGAAGTGCATGCATTGCAAGCATATGCAATGAAAGAAAGCTGGCTAGCACAGAGCTGCATCCTGTACTGTACCACGAGTCCAATCTTTGATAGCAGTGCAACACTTGCACTCCTCCATGCTTGTAACCACGGCCGGCTCACCCAATTCTAGCTCAGGTTCCTTATTCGTCAATCGCTTGAAAAATTTTTAATTTGTCAATTGATTCTTCTGTCTATTAGATTTACTTTAAAATTTGTGCTTGTTGTTCATGTACTACTTTGTTTGATTTCTTTTGTTACTATTAGATTTTAATCCAACTTTTCATAAGTTTGTTTAAAGGATCTAGTTTTTTCAAGCGATTGATCGGTAGGTACTCGGTTTTTCCAAAATTTCTCACCTATATTCAGACCTTGTTTAGTTTCCAAAAAGTTTTTTTAAAAACATTACATTGAATTTTTGGACATTTAAATGAAGCATTAAACATAAATAAAATAAAAAACTAATTGCACAGTTATGGGAGAAATCTTGAGGCGAATCTTTTGAGCCTAATGAGTCCATGATTAGCAATAAGTGATACAGTAACTAACATATGTTAATGACGGCTTAATTAGACTCAAAAAATTCATCTTGCGGTTTCCAACCGAGCTATGAAATTCGTTTTTCACTCGTATCCGAAAACTCTTTTCGACATCCAGTTATGACCTGTCTCCCAAAATTTTTTGCAAACTAAGCGAGGCCTCGGCAAGGGAACACACACCTAACACCTGTACCACCGGCTGCCAACTTCCATTCTCCATCTACCAATTAATACACACACCAGCCTAACCCAATTAACCTCCACCTACACCGGCATCCTCCAGCCCTAGACTTTTACAGCATAGTACGTAGCTGCCTGCATGCATTCACCGTATCGATCAATGGTCACATGCATCTCATCCATATATATTGATCATATATGATGCGTGACCATGTGAATGGACACTGTACCTTTAGGCTTCTATCAGTTTAACAGCAGCTCATCTCAGTCCGTCCATGGTGGATCCGATCCATGGATCGGCCCCGAACGGCCGCCGTTTGTCTTGTCCTCTGAAAAACCATGCATGCATATTTACTCCTCGCCCTATCGCCTCCCCAACAACCCAGCTGCGTGCTCCTTTATTGCGCCACCGCCATGGCTAGAGCTTCGCACATGGCCAGCAGCCCTATGCATGCACCATCCGTCGTCACTCGCCATTGTGCTGCGTTGCTGCTGCAGCCTGCAGGTCTCCAGCTTTACAACTCCATGGCCGTCCCGTCCCTATATAAGCCAATGCTCGAGCAGGCTGCAGAACCAATCAGGCAGCAAGCCTGCAGAAAGCCAGAGAGGTTTCTTAACGCTTCTTCCTCTCTTCTTGTTTGGAGGAATTGAAGCAGCTGCAATGGCGGGTGGTGGAGCCAGCGGAGTGGCGCTCGCGCTGCTGCTGTGCCTGAGCGGCGCGGCGGTGGGCACCTGGGCTCGGCCGGTAGTTGCCCCCAAGGGGGACGACGGCAGCGCTTCCGGCGACGAGAAGTCGCTCTGGTTGAAGAAGAGCTTTGGGAAGGGACTTGGAGCTGGGATTGGTGGAGGGTACGGAAAAGGCGGTGGTTTTGGAGGAGGTGGGGGGTTTGGCGGTGGAGGAGGCGGCGGCTTTGGAGGAGGCGGTGGACTAGGCGGTGGTGCTGGGTTTGGCAAAGGTGGCGGTGTTGGTGGAGGGTTTGGAAAGGGTGGCGGGCTTGGAGGTGGTTTTGGTAAAGGTGGTGGGATTGGTGGAGGCATTGGCCATGGTGTTGGAGGTGGATTTGGCAAAGGTGGAGGTCTAGGTGGTGGTATTGGTCCTGGCATTGGTGGCGGCTATGGTAAAGGTGGAGGTTTAGGTGGTGGCATTGGCAAAGGTGGTGGACTTGGAGGAGGTTTTGGAAAAGGAGGTGGTCTTGGTGGAGGTGCTGGTCTTGGGGGTGGCAGTGGTTTTGGTGGTGGTATTGGCAAGGGTGGTGGACTTGGTGGTGGTTTTGGAAAAGGTGGCGGTCTTGGAGGTGGTGGTGGTCTTGGTGGCGGTATTGGCAAGGGCGGAGGACTTGGTGGTGGTTTTGGTAAAGGTAGTGGTCTCGGTGACGGTATTGGCAAGGGAGGCGGACTTGGTGGTGGTTTTGGAAAAGGTGGTGGTCTCGGAGGTGGTGGTGGACTTGGTGGTGGCATTGGCAAGGGCGGCGGACTTGGTGGTGGTTTTGGAAAAGGTGGTGGTCTTGGGGGCGGTGGTGGACTTGGTGGGGGTGACGGTCTTGGCGGTGGCATTGGCAAGGGCGGTGGTCTTGGCGGTGGTTTTGGTAAAGGTGGAGGTATTGGTGGCGGATTTGGGAAGGGCGGTGGAATTGGTGATGGTTTCGGCAAAGGTGGTGGTTTCGGGGGCGGTGGGGGACTTGGTGGAGGTGGTGGTGGAGGGCTTGGCGGTGGAGGTGGTGGAGGATTTGGCGGTGGTGACGGTAGTGGTATTGGCGGTGGCTTTGGCAAGGGTGGTGGATTTGGTTTCGGTGCCGGTGGCGGAGGTTTCGGTGGAGGGGGAGGCGGAGGCGGCGGTGGCGGAGGAGGGATCGGGGGAATGCACTGATACGTTGGTTCTCTAGTTTACTTCAGGTTTCTTGCACTCTATCGGCTGTCATGATATTTGGCTTGAGCGAGCGAGCAGCTGCAGTATTTTGTAGGCTTTTGTCGTGGAGCTTGTAGCACTACTATTGTGTTTGATGGTGTTTCCCTCGTTTGCAGGTCTGTTGGTACTCTATATATGTTGTTATTAATATGTGACGTTGATACCACACATTATGTAAGTCAATGTGTCAACATCATGTTTCTAATGATTGGAGGTATAATTAAGATTACATATGGAGGTTTAATGATCCTATCATATAAGATGTTATTAGCAAACGTACCTCTAACTGAATATTTTCTGGTATGATCAATGACCTACGAAAATTCTGAACAAATATGACTCCCCGAGTAAGCAACGAAAAACACTAAGGATGGTCTTTTTGCTTTTGTAGGAAAAAGCCAACCGATATTTTTACAGATAAAAAATAATTTATAAATAAAACTTTTATTTATGTGTTTAGTGGTATAAAAGCAATGTCTAACAAAAACTTACGATTAAAAAAATCCTAAAATCTACTCTAAATTTAAAATTTAAAATTCAAATTTTGGCCACCAAGTATAAGCAGAAGCGAAAAGATGAGAGTATAATTAACTATAACAATTTTTTAAGGTACTTACAAGTAAATCTAGACCATTCATTTTAGAAGTTCCAATGATTATTATGACTCTTACCCTGTAAGAGGTAAGATGAGATCACTTACCACTGGACGGAAAATATTTTTGATAACATACTATAGACGGAAATACATGGTCAATTAATATTACATTTAATATGATTTTATCTTAATTAGTACAGAAACTTTTGGTTAGCATAGTTACAAAAGGTATACCTGGATTCTTAACCAATATATAAAGCTCCCCTTATATTAAATGCAAACATCAAACATCGAGAAAAAATAGTTTGAAAATTTATCAACATCCAAACCTATAACATGTTGATAATTAAGTAATATTTCAGGAAAACAATGCGATAGAATATAAATTTAGTGATGTTTTGGGATATCAGATATTTAGAAAATGTGATAAATGCAAACTTTAATTTTTCAATATTTTATAGTATAAATTTAAAATCATAAGTTAAAATTCTAATCATGGAAATGAAATTCGATTAGTTTTAGTAAGCAAATATTTGTACTCTAGATTTTTATCACATCAAAGTACACATAATTTAAACTTTAATTTCATAATGAGACAATTAGTCCTAAATTTGCTTTATTACCATTGCGCACATGTTGTCAATCCTTGTGCAATACTAATACATTCATTTATGTTGTTGCTTTTTTTGTGCTCTCAGGGCTATGAATATAATTTTGTTGCAAAACTACCTCTAGAAAATTGAAGGCTAGGATTAATTTAAGGTCTTACCTCTTGGGAGGTAAGTGGAGCAACTTATAACTACCCAAAGATCAGTAATATACCAATGTAATCCAATTATGGAAAGTGAATTTCACATTGATCCAAAGGCTAATATTTATCTTACCTCATGGGAGGTAATAATTATTTATTATCGTTGAATGACAATTTGTTTCAATTATTTCCCTCTAATAAAAAATGAATGAAATTTCCATGTTTAATATGGCAAAATCCAAAATATAGTGAAAAATAAATTCAGTTAATTAAACTCCTGATTTCTATTGTAGAGAAGTATAGAGACAATGTGCAATGTTTCCATTGCATCGTATAAGTATTTATACAAATACAACTGCAGCTCCTTGGGGCAACATGAAAGAAAACTAATCTGGGTTAACGTCGATGGTGCGACGGATTCATGTTGATTGAATCGCATAAAATGGCGATGGACAGAGTACATATATATGCGCTGGAGTTATGGTAGCCAGATCCTAATTACAGATATCCTGGACTAACTACCGGCCACCTTAATCTCCAATGCATGCAGATTACATATATGCACATTACATGTCATATATATGTATATATATTCTAACACTCCCTCTCAATTCAAACTTCTTAAGTTGAGGTTGTTTCTGAAATCTTCAAACTGTCTCACAGCTAAAGGCTTGGTGTACTCATCTGCAACTTGATCCTTGGAAGAAATATATTCTATCTGAAGTAATCTTCTAGTTACTCTTTCTCTAATAAAATGATAGTCTACTTCTATATGCTTAGTGCGTGCATGAAAAATAGGGTTAGCAGATAAATGTTTAGCTCTAATATTATCACACCAAATTTTAGCAGTCCTAGGCTTCTCAACACTTATTTCCGGTAATAATGTTTGTATCCATATAATTTCAGTTGTAGCATTAGCTAAAGCCTTATATTCTGCTTCAATGCTAGATCTGGAAACCATAGGCTGTTTTCTTGCATTCCATGACGCTAAGTTTGACCCAAGATATATAGCAAAACCACCTATAGATCTCCTGTCATCTACACAGCCTGCCCAGTCAGTATCAATAAACCCATTTACTAGCATAGAAGGAGATTTATGAATCTCTAAACCATGACCAATGATATACTTAATGTATCTCAGGATTCTCTTGACCACTGTCCAATGTGTTAAAGTAGGAGCATGCAAAAATTGATAGACTTTATTTACTGAATAAGCAATATCAGGTCTTGTCAAAGTTAAATATTGTAAAGCTCCTACTACACTTCTATAGTGTGTTGCATCCTTTGGGCCAAGAAGTGTACCTTCATGAGCTGAAAGTTTCTCTGAAACAAGTAATGGAGTACTTACAGGTTTACAGTCTTGCATCCCTACTCGTTTGAGCACATCATTTGCATATTTTTCTTGTGTCAAAATCACTCCATGGTCTGTCTTGTTTACCTGAATTGCTAGGAAAAAGTGCAGTTCCCCCAAGTCTTTCAAGGCAAAATCTTTACTAAGATCCTTTAGCAGGGCTGTAGTTGCACTGGGTACAGAACTTGTAATAATTATATCATCAACATAAATCAACAGGAAGATAGAGACATTTCCTTTACTATAAAAGAACAGAGAGGTATCTTCTTTTGATGGTTTAAAACCAAGTTTCTGCAGTTTAGTACTTAATCGCGAATACCATGCCCTAGGTGTCTGTTTAAGCCCATATAGAGTTTTGTCAAGTTTACATATATGATCTGGATATTTAGGATCTTCGTATCCTGGTGGTTGCCTCATGTATACCTCTTCTTCAAGAATTCCATGAAGAAAAGCATTCTGCACATCTAACTGTCGCAGACTCCAACCTCTAGATACAACAATAGATAAAATGGTTTTAATAGTAGCTACTTTAACAACAGGACTAAAAGTATCCTCATAATCAATACCATACCTTTGTTTGAAGCCTTTACCAACCAACCTGGCCTTGTACCTATCTAGGGTACCATCAGCCTTCCTCTTCACCTTATACACCTATTTGCAGTCAATTATGTTTGTTCCTTTCTGAGAAGGGCTAGGTGCCATGTGCCATTTTTCATCAAGACGTGATACTCTGCATACATAGCATCTTTCCAATTATTATCAGTAAAAGCTTCGTCTAAAGACTGAGGCTCACCTAACGTAGAGAGAGTCTCACTTCACTGTGCCATCGGTGTAAATTTTCTCTTTTCTTATACCGCTTTGAAGCCTTGTTTTTGGTCTGACCGGAGCATCTCGCTGCACAGGAGATACTTGGGCTGTTTGCTGGTACTGTTCAGGAGAGTCAATGGCGTCGGACTGCATGTTGTCAGCATCGGTGCCGTGCAAATCATGCGTGCCTGTTTCTATTTCTTCGTTGGCTCCACCGACAGACAACTGCACATGATCTGCAGCCTCTGACGCCTGCACTTGAGAGGGAGAATTTGTTCCCGAGGCTGACTGTTGTGTCTGCACGGTCAGTGATCCCGGAGTGAGTTCTTCAGTGGAATTTGCTCCGTGTACATCCTCCTGCGTCCCAACACTGCTTTCTGCATCATTTTCAGCTACATTTTCTCCAGAAAATCATCAGATGGCTCATTAGGCGCAATATTAAGCATATGATCAATACCATGTTCTCCCCCTTGATCAGTACAGTGCGGGACAAGGGAGCTAGGCAACAAGGATATCTCAGCACGGAGATGAGCTCCAGCATTAGGGTGAACTTGGGAGAAAGGAAAAACATTTTCATCAAACATAACATTACGAGATATATAAACTCTCCCAGTAGATATATCTAGGCATTTGAAACCCTTGTGTAGGTGTATATATCCTAGGAAGGCACATTGCTTAGAGCGAAACTGCAGTTTATGATTGTTGTATGGTCGAAGGTTAGGCCAACAAGCACACCCAAAAACTCGTAAAAATTGGTAATTGGGTTTTTGATGAAACAATTTTTCTAGAGGTTTCTCAAATTGGATCACTTTGCTAGGGTTCTGTTTATAAGGTAGGATGCAGTAAGGAAAGCTTCATCCCAAAACTTCAAAGGCATAGATGCTCGAGCAAGAAGAGCAAGCCCAACCTCAACAATATGGCGATGCTTGCGCTCTGCTGAACCATTCTGTTGGTGAGCATGAGGGCAAGACACATGATGGGTTACCCCAATTTTCTCAAAGAAAGAGTGGAGTTTTTCATATTCTCCTCCCCAGTCAGTCTGCATGGCAATAATATTGCGACCAAGCAATCGTTCTACAAGAGCTTGAAACTCATGGAACCTTTGAAAAACATCAGATTTATACTTAATAGGATAGACCCAAGTAAACTTACTATAATAATCAATAAAGCTCACATAATATTTGTTGCCCCCAATAGAATCAGGAGCAGGACCCCATACATCAGAATGAATAAGATCCAAAAGATTACTTGAAAAACTAGATGACTTGGAATAAGGTAGCTGATGGCTTTTAGCCTTCTGACATGCATCACAGACTGACTCATCTCTAGACTCAGAAAGACATGGTAACTTGTTCTTACTAATTATTTTTGCAACAGTAGAAGTTTTAGGATGGCCGAGACGACTATGCCATCTTGTAAAAGATGGTGTAACACTGTAGGCTTGCTTGGATGTGCTGGAAGGCAGTGGATAGAGGCCCCTGTGACGCCTCCCCCTAAGAATTATTTTCTTTGTGGCCATATCCTTAACCAAAAAATATTTAGAGTGAATCTCAAGGAAAGCATAATTATCTTCAACAAGGCGAGATGCAGAAATAAGATTTTTCGAGGCTTGTGGAACATGAAGGACATTTTTCAAATGAAGTGTACGATCAAGTATATGCTCAATTTTCATATCTGCGCCATTTGCAGTGTGAATTTGATCGGTCCCCTTGTATTTCTTCCGAGTCATCAGCTTGTCTAGCTCGCTTGTGAGATGATCTGTAGCCCCCAGTGTCAATATACCAGTTGGTATCAACACCGTATGCATACGCAGCGGCAGCTACATGCCTTTCGTCAGGCACGTAGTTGGCATCAAAGTGATGCTAACACTCAGCAGCGATGTCGCCTCTTTTGTAGCAGACCTGGCACACGGGGCGTGTGTCCACATGTTGCTGGCTGCCACCCCGTCCACCGCGGTTTCCTCCTGTGTTTCACGGCCGCGATCACCGTCACCATGGCCGCGTCTAGGATTCCCTCCGCTAGCAGCGGCAATGACACTGCCGCGAGGGATGAAGTTTCCACGACCACCATTTCCGCGATATGCTGCATTTGCCAAGCCTTGTTGTCGCAGATGTAGCTGTTCTCAAAATTGAGCAATTGTGCATACAATTCTGTCATGGTGATGGGTTCAACCCTCATCCAAAGAGCAGATACAAACGAGTCATAGTCACCATCTAGGCCATTTACAATATATGCAATCATATCTTCCTCATCTAGAGGCTTTCCAGTAGATGCAATCTCATCGCTATAGGCTTTCATCTTGCCAAAATATTCAAAGATTGACATTGTACCTTTGCTTGTTGTTTGCAGGGCGAGACGCACGTTCAACGTGCGGGTGCGAGTTTAAGATCCAAACATGTCGCCAATAGCTTTCCATGCCCGCCGAAGATCTTGCTCCGGCCAATTGATTCAGTATGTCACGTGACAGAGAGGAGAGGAGAAAGCCAAGCACCTGTTGATCGGCCACACGCGAACCACTCCTCAAAAGCTGGATTTTCCACCACTGTTATCTTCTCCCCTTTCTCTCCTTCTTTCTTGTCGATCTGAGCAGCCGGCGCCTCCTTCTTTCCGGTGAGCAGGCCCGTCGATGGCCATGAGCCAACAGGGCCCCCAATTTTAAGGGGCCCGTACCGGCTCGTGTATTTGTTCGGTTTTACCCGTGTCGTCTGCCGATCACACAGCTGCAGCGGCGCCGGCGAGACCGCGAGAGCCAACCGGGCGATTGGCTGCCGCTGCCGGCTGGGTGCTGTGCTGGGCTGGCCCCGCCCGCCTGGCTGTCACTCTGTCAGGCCGTGGTGCTTGGACTGCTTCACTGTCTCAAGCGACAAAGCCATGGCGATTGCCTACACTGCTGGAGTATGCTGCATTGCTGCCTGCCTGCTTCATTGAACCAGTGTCTCTGCCTGACTGCGTCACGCCCTCAATTCCTCACCGCCTGTCTGCCTCTTGATTTTGTTTCAAAAGTAAATGATTGAATCAAAAGTTATGTGAATGTTTTCTTTTGTTTATAAAATATGAAGAAATTTATGAAGATATAATTGATGATTTTGTTTCAAAATACGCTAGTTCGATGATGCTTTTCAGTAGAGCGTAAAGTCAGTACTATATTTAATCTTTTAGCATTAATGTTCTATATTTTTTAAATATTGTATGAAATAACATATATTAAAGTTATATGGTTAAATCAAATAGTTCCTTATTTATATTGACATATTTATTTTCTATAATTTAGGGCCCCAACTTGTATTTTGCTCCGGGCCCCAAATTCCTGTAGACGGCCCTGCTGGCGGTGAGATAGCCCTCTAGTCGTGCGCCACGAACAGCAGCAAGGATTTGTGTTGTCCATGCCGCATGGTTCAGCTTGTTCAGTTTTTCTGTGACATGCACACCAAAGAGAGGATTTCCGGTGGAGGTGGTAGACGAGGAAGCCATGACAATCTATGTCAAAGGCTCTGATACCATGAAAGAAAACTAATCTAGGTTAACGTCGACGGTGCGATGGATTCGTGTTGATTGAACATATATATGCGCTGGAGTTATGGTAACCGGATCCTAATTACTGATATCCTGGACTAATTACCGGCCACCTTAATCTCCAATGCATGCAGATTACATATATGCACATTACATGTCATATATATGTATATATATTCTAACACAACAGACTCTTCTCTACATTCTAGCTCAGCCAGTACAGAACTCGAGCGCGAGACTTTGGGTTACAACCATTACGCTGTATTCTTTTCAGCATATTATTCGTCAGCTTCTATGTACATATTTTTCAAACCGCTAAACAATATATTTTTACAAAAAAATTATATAAAAGTTTATTATCTCATATTTTAAAATAAATTATTAAACTTAAAGTATTTAATTTCATCGTTTATACCATTAAATAGCTATAAAAATATTATACAATATTTCATGCTTAATCTTTCGTTTACCGAAAGAAGCCCAGTCGATACTATACGTGGGACGGGGAGGCCTTGAACAGCACCTGTGGAAGACCTTTGGTCATCATGTCTGCAAGACTGCAAATTGGCCCGTGCTGTTAATCGTGTTTTTTTGTGTTTTTTTTATCATGTTCAATCAAGTCATGTAGTGGTATGAGTCGAAATTAGCTACTCTGTTGCATGGCGTAGGGAGTTGATTAGTACTGTTAGTGAAACACAAAGTGAGTGCAAGGAGCTTAATTAATAGATCAATGTTGTGTTAATTGGAGTGCTGCATGTTGATTTGGTGAACACGCGCATGTAAAAATGTATGGATCAGTCTGTACTACACCCCTTCCCTTGACGGTGAGACCATGGTTGTATGTATATGACTACATCAAATTAATCTTCCACTTCCGTGGCATCATTAACTTAAGAAAAATTTGAATGATATCTTTTTATTCGTCTGCCGTTCGAGCACGTGCTCCCAAGCTGCATGCAACTTTTTAAGAAAAAAATCATGCATTGGTTGCATGAAAAAATACAAAACATAAAATAATGCATTAAATATCATACAGACTACCAAGTAGATAATTTTTTATACAACTTATTTGTTTAGCTATCTATGTATATCAATACACAACTGTCTACAATATTGTATATGTTATAATAGTGGTTAGCGGAGCAGTTACCATTATAGATGGCCATAAGGCCCGTGGCACGATGGCCTGACCCAAGCTCGGCACGACATGATTGGTGCCGGGCCCATGTCGGACCGGCTCGACAATTGGGTTGTGCCTGGGCCAATACCTTGGCACGATGGGTTGGCCCGACATGGCCTGGTTCAATTAGTATGGATGAAAAAATATTAAGGGGCCTCCAATAGACTTAGGCCATGTTCGGCTAGAGAGGGAAGAGGGTTAGTTATCCGGCACGGAAAACATAGTAATAGATTAGCACACGATTAATTAATTATTAATTATTAAAAAATATAAAATAGATCAATATGATTTTTAAAACAACTTTCCTATAGAAAATTTTCACAAAAAATACAACGTTTAGTAGTTCAGGAAGCGTGCACGCGGAAAACTAGGAGGCTTAGATATGTAAGCTAGGGTGCCGAACGGGCCTTAATTTAGTCATATAAGGCTTAGCCTAAAGGAGAGGTATGTAAATTAGACTTATTCTAGCCATAGAAGACACAACCCAAAAAGGTGAGGGAGGAAATATAGACTTATTTACTAAATAAGCACGATGGACCATCATGTCTTTGAGTCGGCCCGACATGGCCCAAGTGTTATTGGGCCATGCCGTGGCATTCGGTGTAGCCCATGGGTTGGCATGGCACGGCCCAATCAACACATTGGGTCGTGCCAGTCTGACGGAATTTAACATGGGCCCGGTTGTGCCACGTCGGGCCAGGCGGCCATCTATAGTTAGCTGTTAACATCAAAATTTGGTAAATCTCCTTATTAGATTCGGTTAAGAAAAGGCGCAATCAGCCCATGGAGATTTTATCCGGAAGAGACCGAATTCAAAAGGGAATCGTGAAGACCAAGGCTTGGTGGCATAAATTTATCTATTAATTAGAGTTAGTTAGGATTTTTCTTTATCTCTAAGGGAGTTAGAGTCCAATCGGGACTTGTTTGTTTTCCTTTATCTATTAGAAATTGTGTCATATTAGAGATAGAGTTTGGTATTTCCTTTTATCTATTAGAAGTTGTGTGTTATGTCCGACATGGACAACTATCAACCCGTGGGTATAAATATGTATGTCCGGGGTCGTTGTAAATCATCTACAATCATATCAATCAAATTTCAGTTCATCGCCACCCTCCTTCTCGAGGTTTTAACTCTGACGGAACTTAGCACCTAACGCGGGGCTGCATATGTAACAGCCCTAGGTTTCTAACCAGGTATTTAGAAGTGTATTTGTTGTCCTTTAGATTTCATATTTACTATGTTGCAATTTGATCATATCCAATAACAAAATTAACTCTAATTGGTAAAATTGAAACCACTTCTATTTGAGAAATAAATTGAACAGAAGTTACATGTTTAATATTTTGTTCAAATATTAGTTTACTTATCATCACTAATATAAATTTTGTGGAATTTTAACTCTTTGTGTAGACCTCCTAAAAATTCAAACCAACTTTCAGCCTAACCAATTTCATCTGTTCACCAGATTTAAAATACTTGAAATTTATGTGTGAAACTTTGAAAAATGGAACCTACAAACCAATCCCTAGCACCACACCAAATTCCTGAATTTTTGAACAAGTTTTACCTAGTCAAATTGAATTTACCAAGAGAGAGAAAGAAAATAAATCCTGAAAATTACAAGAATCAATCTATACTCAGTTTTTCACCCACCTCTCTCACCCTCACAGACAGGCACAACTTGGGCCCACTTGTCACTGACCTTGGGTATCTCTTTAGCTCCACAACACCCTCTTGGGTGTGCTCCCACCTCAGGATTTAACGGGGAGGTGCAGAGAAAACTCCATCTCCCTCACATTCATTTCTTGGGTTGTTGGTTTATGTTCTTCCATGAGCTGAGCTCCCTCCTTATTTTCCCTCCCCAAATCTTCACAAAAATCCAAGAATCCAGCCCTGCATGTCACACCATAAGATCCCCACGGTTCTAAGCTTTCCATTCATCCAAATAGCTTGCACATGCATAGATTGCTGAGGGAGATCGAGAAGAAAAGAGAAGGAGTTTGCTACTTGGTGCAAGGCAGCAGCAGCAGTAGCAGTTCTTTTCCTCCATCTTGGTGAGCTTTCTTCTCCATCCATAGCTTCTCTCTTAGGTTCCCCAACATGCTGAACATTCCTAGTCTTCTCCATAGGTCGCCGGTTCAAGACTTCAAGGCTAGTAGCAGGCTACAAGTTGTTTTCTCTTCTTTGATGACAACAGCTCGGTGTCTTCTTTGCTTCCCTATTTTGGTGTGTTTTTAGCTTCTTCAACTCAAGCTGAGAAGTGTCTCCTTAGCAATAGGATCAAGTCCTTAATGTATGTTTTCTTGCATGTGACGCTCTTGGAATGCATGCAATAGATCGAACCATCCACACCTACTCTTTTGGCTGAAAAATGAGTGAACTTTGAAGATTCATAACTAATTGATATGAACTCCAAATTCAGTGAACCATATTTCCATAGATTCATAAAACAGTGCTCTTTAATGCTGTGAAATAAAAAGTGCTAAATTTTGGACTTATAATACCTCTAAAAGTGGGAATAGCTCTATGTACACTATTAAAAACACTCATGATGTTGAACTTGGAAAATTCATAACTAAAGCATACCAACACATATGGTTGTGAAATAATTTTTCTTAAGACCAGTGAGTAGTGTACTTTCATCTAAAAATAATCTCCTTGGTAACATATTTGTTTGGTTTGCAACTTGGTTCTAATGTACTAGGAGATACTAGCTTAATTGCTAAAAAAACTGCACTTTTCAGCTTATAGGATTTTGCATTTTAGCTCCTAAACCATGCATGTTATTGTGATGATTCTTTCACCTAAATTAAAGTTAACTTGTGCTCTACTCACTGTATTTATTTCATGATTTTTTGATCATTTTGCATATGCATATTTATTTGGCTCTTATTCGCATGTTGCTTTTTTTGGTAGGTTTCGAGAATCTGGAGAGTAAAAAGCCATATCCAGAGGAGGATAGTGACTATCCTCAGCAGAAAGGCAAGCACCTAAGCATATAGAATCTATGTTTTCTCTAAAAATGTTTTGTTTGCAATCTATACATATATATATGCATGGGTTGGCTACTTATCAATATTGTTAGATTTGGGTATGTGGGTAGATCCTACTTATGCATTTATTTCCTGGTATATTGCTGCCTTATAGTTCATTATCCCTGGATGGGAATATTTAGGATGTTTACTTCATTTATGCTTAGCCATGCTTAGTGCTAATAGAATTATAAGGATGGACAGTACTATTATTTGTGGTATATAGACAACTTGTAGTAATGGGCAAAAAACTTCAGCACTTTCACTATATAATGGTTGATGAGATATATTTGACTTGGACGGGTGATAGGGCGATGAAGAGAGGTTGGTTCCCCTGATGCAAGTACCCCCGTCTGGATCGTTAAGGGCCGAACATTTTGACATCTATTCAAGCACCCTTCGTACTTACCACATGCCTTATTGGGACCGGCTTGTTCTTTACTAATTCTACTGTGATCATTTATACCACGTTGGAGAGACGTGAGGGCAGGTAGCCCTTTGGAGGGCTTCAGGTGCCTACGTTGGCCGGGGGTGCCTTCCGCGTGGCGCGCCCACCTTGGTCACACCACACACGCACGTGACTGAGTCGTCGGGAACCCCGACGTGGTATAGGTGGTTAGGGTGGGATTAGAAAAAGGCATGTAATGAGCTTGTATCACTCGCTTACCGCACTCGACGAGGTGTGTAGTTTTTTATCCTTGTTCATTTCGTGTGGGTACAGCTGTACACCTCTAATTAGAGTATAATCTATTCGAATAGCCGCGTCCTCGGTTATGGACATTGTGCTTGATGTGTTAGTCAGTTATGTTAGCATCAAATGTGGCTTAAAATGGATGGTTTATGTTTGATGGTGATGTTGGCATGTTGTGCCTCGATGGTGTGGACTTTGGTAGTCCCTTGTTGTTGGTGAGAGCGCCGTTTGGGCTCTTTTTCTTATGCACTTAAGAATTATATACTTGTTGTCCATAAGTTAATATAATGCTAGATTTACTATTACTTAACTGCTTTACATGTTATTTGCTCAATAAAATTGGCTTTACGCAAATATTGAACCTATATGGCTTAAGTTAAGGTAAACCTTCCATACTTCTATCTCCCTTACGTATATAATTTTGGGTAAGACTTGCGAGTACAATCTTGTACTTAATCCAGTGTCTGCATTTTCAGGAAAGGATTCCGGGTATGAGTTGTGCTTCTTGTGTGGTCACTGCTCTGCCGGTAGTGGCAAGGGCTGTGAGTGATCCCTTCTCTTGCAGCTTGGCTCTTGCCCGGTTAGTTTGTACTTGTGGGGTTGTGGCACCATCGGCTTTTGTTTTATGCTTATGAGTTTTATTTGAGACTTCCGCTGCTACTTATTTTGTGTATGTTGGGACCTCGGACCCTATGTTGTGTCATGTTCATTGCTATTTATTATCAAGCTTATGGTACTTGTTGTGACTATTAATTGCTTGCGATGAAAGTGTGAGACTAGTCGCATTCCTGGGGACTAGCTAAGCATGTGTAACGGATTTTGATCACTTGAGATAGTCAGGGATAGCACTTTGGATCGAGTCACTGGGGTAAGCTTTTGGTCGCCACCTTTGAGTGGTAGATGGGCATATGACAGAGTAAACTGGCAAGCTATCTTACGGTTATGTCTTGCACTCACTACTCAACATTCCGGTTATTATAACAGAAGGTTGTAAATCGTGATCATGGACACATTGATGGCGAGTGGCTATTTTTACGTGTATGGATCCCACTCCTCCAATAGTACGGGGTGGTCACGTTGAACATTGCATGTTATAATACTCATGGTGTGCCACATCATCGTCTCGATCTCCGGCAGAAGGGTAAGTCCTACGTTCCCTCGGGCCACGGTAATCGCACCGACTGGATTGGAACTGTCTTGGTTTAGTCCAATCTTCTAGTCTGGTTGTGTGATTGCTAGTTATCATATCAATTTTAACTTCAGTTACTTCTGTATCTTGGGTTGATCTGGTCGACCACTTTGGATGATTTACATTGGTTTGATATTTGCTATTTGACATATTCAACATAGTATTGTCTCGGTTAGGTCCGATCTAGTAGATTGCGTTTATCAGATGGTTTATATTAGATTGATGTATCGTGCTCATAGTTTTATCAGAGTACCAGCCGATAAGTTATCCATCATCGGCTCATTGGCTTGATAGCGATCTAGATCTGTTTACTATCTAGCCAGACATTGCTAGGAGTAATTTTGAACTGTCTTAGTTAAGTCTAATTTTCTATGATTATTCTTAGTAATATAGGTTAGCTATTTTATAGATCTTGATCGTTTGTTAGTCGTTTATAGCCGATGATATTTGCCGATCCACATGTTCATTATATTTACATCAATAGAGCAGTCGATTGCTTTACTGCATTATTTTTATACCGATCGACTTGATTCATTTAGATCGGCAGTTATTTATGTTGCATCGGCTTATGAGATTTACATGTCGATTGGGTTTTAGCTAATTGCAACACATGATTCATTGTTTATTTAACTATTTGAGTACATTTGTATCGGATTCTCAACCGATCCAAGCTTTCAATAGCCGATCGATCAGCCTATCGGCTAAACGCTGCTACACCAATATCCGATCGGCTGGATTTTCAGTTACCTATCGGTTCCATAGCCATTGGCTTATTTTATTCTTCATCTTGTCAGTTGCAGGATCATACTGACTGACACGCCCGTGCAATCTAAGAATTGAGGTCCTGCACTGGAGCATTCTGAGAAACGACTCTCAAGCCTTCGTGTGTAACACATCGGATCACATTTTTTACGTCAACATTAGCATGCATGCATGAATTAGTGGAGGTGATTTTATGTGCAATTGGAGCTAGTGATTGGCTGAGTCGTGCGGCTGAACGTGACCAAGCTGTTGTGTGTAGGGTTGAATACGGGACGAGATTTTTCCCATCCCGACCAACACCGTATATCGATTTTCCTGCCCGAATATCATTTTGACACGGAAAACAGGAAACCGGGAAAAAACGGTGTCGACGATTTGGATGTCGGCAAGATATATGGGGTGACTAATGAGGCACAAAGATCGATGGTTAGGATGAAGACACAAGGTTACCCAGGTTCAGGCTCTCGATATAGGAGATAATACCCTACTCCTGGTTGGCGATTGTATTCGATTATGGGCAGATTAACTAGAAGATAGATGATCTGAATATGTCGTCCCCCCAAGAGGGTGCCTCTGTCACCGTTATATAGTGGGGGATAGAGCTTACAGATAAGGTAGAGTCCTAATCTAATTAGACTAAGATCTATCCTACTAATACGGTTACAACTCGGATCCGATATATGCGGTATGCAATCCAACTGTTACCAAACTCTGGTTATTCCCATACATATATGATTGTTTTCCTATTCGGTAACCCCCTGCCGTACGTATACGTATATGTATAGTCTACCGATACAGTACAGGTATTCCACAAACAGGAAAAACCATCGAAATCAGTTGAGGTGGTTTCATGACCGTTTCACGGTTCCCATATTTTCCCAGGATAATTCCCGTATATGGGCTGCCAAATGGCCCAAATCCGGAAATCCCACTTCGGCCCAGGACAGCCCACCTCGCACCCTAGCAGGCACGATCGCACTCACACCTCTCCCGTTCTCCGCACCAGCAGACGGCATCCCCTAGTCCCCAACTCTCTGTATCGGACCCAAACGGCAGCCAGACCGCATCGGCGCCCTAGCACAACCACAGTTAGCATCGCTGCATCGACGCCTCCCTACCCCCTGCTCCGCTCTGCCTCTGGGCTGCCGGTGCCCGGCTCTTCGCCTAGACCACCTCCCTGCTCCGCCTCTAGGCCGCCGGCGACCGGCGCCACCACCCGCCATCAAAGCTCCCCCGCCGCCCTCCTCCCTGGCCTGGGCAGCCTCACGCCCTCACCAGCTCACCGCCCTCACGCGTCACGGTGAGAAGCACTCCGCGAAGGCGTTCGTGACAACACAGTACTGAGTACCTACCCGCTGCTTAATTTCTTGCTGAACCGAGAGACAATTAACAACCCGTAGCTCTGAAGACCGGCATACATATCAATCAGCGCTTTGATTTGCTATTGGTCAGTTGCCTGAAAAATTAATCCGTATGCCAGTCGATTGTTTTCACCATTGCATTTGCTTCATGATGTGTGCATATATACTGTTGGGTTTCGGTTTGTTGTGTCTTTTGTACGTAACAGCCTGAATTTCACCTAGCTAGCCCATTAAACCATGTGGGCTTGCATGGGGAGATCGATCAGAGAGAGAATTTTAATTCCACCGATCGATCTGAGACACGTACGTCGTCTCCCCTCTCGCAGTTTGTCTTGTACGTACCTCAATAGCCAGAGTGTGTGTGATTGGGGTTTGGGCACTGCAGGGCTAGCTGAGGAGAAAGAGTCCGTCCGCGCGTAGGCCTTGGTGCTAGCTAGCTGCAGCCGGCCAAGAAAGAGGAGAGAGTGACGTGGGAGGAGGTGAAGGTGCAAGGAGCACTGGAATCACTGCGGCCTGACAAAGGGAAGGAGTACGTACCATGAGGGCAACCATGTGGTGCTAGACGGGGCAGCTATTGTCGAGGACTTAAGGGCTTTTTACTTCCAAAAAATTTTTACTAAAAACATCACATTAAATTTTTTACACTTAAATAAAGTATTAAATATACATGAACATTAAAACTAATTACATAGTTACGCATGAAATCATGAGACGAATCTTTTGAGCCTAATTAGGACATGATTAGTCATAAGTGCTACAGTAACCAACATGTGCTAATGATGGATTAATTAGACTCAAAAGATTCGTCACGTGGTTTTCAGGCGGAATCTAAAATTTGTTTTTCCATTCGTGTTTGAAAACTCTTCCGACATCCGGTCAAACGTTCAATGTGACTCCTTTAACAAAAATTTTTACCAACTAAACAACCCCTTACGCATTCAAGCTTGAGCGAGGTATTGGAGCGGATGGACGACTCCCAGGTGGGGCCATTTGATCTCATTTCCCCCTTGCTTCATGGTTTGTTTGTGGGTGTTTATTAGAAGAACTAATTAAGGTTCGTGCTCCCTTGTTTCGTCGTCATCGTCTGATGTTCTCGTTGTTTCATTTTAGTTAATGCATGTGACTAAGGGTATTTGGCTTGCGCAACACCATGTGATTTGTGATAAGCTCCCTTCCATTTTCCTCACGATTCCTCATGTCCGACTGCCACCAATAGAAACGAGGAGCCCCTGGAAGTCCTCTTCTCATTTTCTTGAATCCACCCATTGCCCCCGTGTGGTCGGGATCGTCATCACCAAAACCACAAAGTTGGAAACACTAGTCTAACCACCCACGACCAAATTCAAAATTCATTGCCATCATCACAATTCGTTCCAAATTAAGGTTACCATCACCTTTTCCATGCCAAACTTCCCATTCCGCTCTTGCCTTGCCCCTCTAACGAGACCACCAACGGAAGCTCGTCGGCAATGTGTCATGCCTGAAACATACCAATTTCTCAAACGCTTAGGGTATTAACCCCTATTCTAAGAAAGGCCAGGATACACGACAATAAAATTGATAAACATGTACATTTTTATTGATCGGTAATGCTGGACATAGAACGAATGTACATGTACATGTTTATCAACACGTGCTTTGGATAGTATTGGGAAAAACAGATCATTAAAATTATAACTGTGTTCTCTGTTCTGTAAAGAGTTCAGGTGCCAAAAGCCCAAAAGTACATCGTTCGACTGATTCGCACAATTCTTTTGTTGGGCGACAAAAAATATATGGTCAAGTTTCTCTTATAAAAATATTGGTGCTTGGTTATTATCAGGATTAGCTCATTCCCTTTCACGGAACAAGTATAGATTAGTAGTACACGGTTTAGCATAACATAAGGTGGAACGCAATTTTACGTTTTTATGCGCTAACAGACCATAAAAAGCACATTAACATTCTTGGGGTGCATCGTATTTACAAACAGAAAATAGTATATAAATAAAAATTTTATATACATATTCTTAGTTATCTAAAAGCCAAGGATCAAAAATAGATTATGGTAAAAAACATAAAAGAAACTTAAATGAAATTTTAGTTTATAAGTATAAACAAAAACAAAAAGATAGTAATGCTTATATGCTTCAGGAAAGTTAACCAGCCTCAACTCAGAAGCAATAAGTGGCTCAGAAGGATCCTTTGGATCCATGGATTTTTTTTAGACTCTTATCACATTGGATATTTGAACGTTAATTAGGAATATTAAATATAGATAGATAACAAAAATAATTACATAAATAAATGTTATTTCATTAGACAAATCTTTTAAGCCTAATTAAGCTACGATTAGTAAATGTTTACTGTAGCATCACATTCTCTAATCATGGACTAATTAGGCTCAATAGATTCGTCTCGCGAAATAGTTCAGAGTATGAGGTGGATTTTATTAATAGTCTATATTTAATACTTCTAATTAGTATGATGTGACGAGGACTTAAAAATAAGTCTGGAGGATCAAACACCCCCTAAGTGGCTTACAATTTATGAACATACGATGCGCGTGAGAACATGGAACATGACATGAACTTTGAATGCTATCTTCTGCAGCTCGTGCAAGATGGTTATTACACAAAAATTAAGGACGAGCGTTGGAAACTCTAGGGTAAAATTGACACATTAATTGCCAGAGCCAATACAACATTATTAACGTGGTACAGCTTGTTCCATCCAAGATTGAACAAAGAATCATGGTCTCCCCTAATGCCCTTAATTTTTATCTAGCAACCCAAATGAGACAACCTCCATCACGCCAAAAATAAAAAAATACTGTAAAAGTAGCAACAGCATTCCTATATTTTCCCAACCCACAAGGGAAAGAACCTGGTCACACGTAACCTGAAGCCTGAAGTATTGTGAACATCCTCCAAAGCACATAGAACCAACTACAGAAGTATCACATATCCTCTCAGAACCATTTCTGTGGACATATTTTACTATCCTACGGTCATTCCAAAACTAAACCTGTAGTTCTTCTTTGGATGGTCAATCTGCAGTACATAACATATATAAATTCAAAAAAAAGTTGCTAATCCGAAAAAAAAAAAGGAGAGCAGATTACTCACTTCTTGTTCAC
This sequence comes from Oryza brachyantha, assembly GCF_000231095.2. Taxonomy (NCBI): domain Eukaryota; kingdom Viridiplantae; phylum Streptophyta; class Magnoliopsida; order Poales; family Poaceae; genus Oryza; species Oryza brachyantha. The sequence goes on along the minus strand of NC_023169.2, from coordinate 8,997,090 downwards.
ATTTTATGTACTATTTCTGTTGTTTTGGACATGTCTAAAGTCAAAACATATCCTAGAAATATTTAGATTAGATGTATAAAAACTATATGCATTATATTTGTCTCAAATATTACCTCTTTAGTAATCTAGTTTTTCAAGTATTTGTTGATAGAAATGACTGTTCAGAGTTGCATTTCAAATACCATGTTAATGCCCAAAACAATGTTTTCATGACCAGAGAGAGTATCCACTCTCCATACAGTGGCAAGAAGCGAGCATGTTAGTTGGGACTGTAATTAAAATTCAATTCATACCTCTGCAGAAAGAAGAAAATTAACTCCCATGTTCAATCTCTCTTCCAAATATGCAGCAACAACACCATTTGAGTCAATTTTCCCCCTCAGTCGGCACTGCAGTATGATTCATTGATAAATTCAAAAGTACCAAACTGAAATATCAGAAAACAAAGGAACTGCATGCAGTGGCAAGATTACATGGTTTTGTACATGAATAGATGTAAAACTGGATAAGCTCAAGAAAGAATCCATTGCTATTTGTAACTTGCTACTTGACACAAAATATAGTGATATAAAGACTAACCTGCCTAAGCATGCATATAGTCGTAACCAAAGCTAGAAGTCACATTTCTTGACATGTGGTTGTACATGAAGTCAGACGCAAGGGAAACCTGCAGAACAATATCTTTAAAATCAGATTAAAATAAAATGTGAATTTTCTGTTGAGAATAACGCTGGAGCCCTACCTTCTCAGAAACTTTCTGGACATAGCTCAAGGCAACTATACCAGTACTGGCAACCTGTAGAGTACCCACCTACTATGGCAATAAACAGAAAAATCTTGCTCAGCTTACACCCTCAAGGTAGCTAGCTAACTTATATTTGTTTAAAACAAGAGGATATGTTGACAAGGTCATTAAACCTGACAACTGAGCAATGATGAATAACAGTGTTTTTACAGTTAATGGTGAAAGTAAAGGGCCAGCTCTTGCTTCCTAACAATTGTTTTTATGGGAATGGATTAGATTCTGATGGCCTGTTTTGACAAAACTGGCCCAAACGACATATTTGCAAACGAAAAATAATTTGTAAATATAAATTTTATATATGTGTTTTAGCGATCTAAAAACAAAAGTTGGAAAATAAACTATGATGAAAAAACTACAAAAACAACTCCAAATTTAAGGCAGAAGATTCTAACTTTGGCTTATAAGTAAGGAACAATTGCATATCTGATCCTACTTTGAAGACTAATTAGCAAAAGCGAAAGCGAAAAGCTGAGGCCCTCAGTTTGAACAAGCTCTCCTCGGATTGGCAGGGAAACACTAAAGCATCCACCAAACCTGAAGGATTGGATCTGTTCCCATCCATCTAAACAACTTAGGGGGTACTGGGCAAGCAACTTAGGAGGAAGTGCATCATAGTTTTCTAACAATAACAGAATTCCTGGAGTCTGAAAAGATGTAATCGAATACACATGCAAACAGGTATATGGTTAAACCTCAAACATGCAAACAGGTGTATGGGATGAGTAGCTACATGGTTAAACCTCAATCAACTTGACTACTATCTTACAGCCCTAAACAGTTCTCGACCCAAAACTGAATTGTGGAATCAACTATTGACAAGGTATACAACAAGCTCCTTACCATTTTGTCTGAATTATATCGAGAAGCAAAACCAATTCCTGACTTCCTTTGGTGGCCAAGCCAGAATATTTCAGTTCCCATTGACAGATTCGGTGTAACACTCTGAAAGACTGAAATGCAAAAGTTCATTGCTTCACTGTCAAGAGTAGACAATATTGAACAAGGAAAATTAACTTCACAACTATACTTGGCTAGATAAATAAACTAATTTCACAATCATACTCGTGCAGGAAATTTACCATAAACATAAATCAGAAAATGGTTTAGTCAACATGAACATGTATCTGCCCAGTATATATGATACCAATCCAAAACAAGAAGAGTTAAGAGACAATTGTAAATTGTGAGCCATAATTGCATGACTGCATATTTCTAACAACTGAATGCATAAACTCAGTTCTGATATGATATTTTCAAACTTACATCAAACGTAATACCTCAATTTCATTCAGTCTGTAACCGAACAGTATATTTTATTTCCAATCATAATCTAAATGGCAGAGAAAGGATCAGATGAACCAATGCAGCAAATAAACAGGCCACTAAGGGTAACCACAATATCACCAATTTGAGATAACAAGATATTAAGACAATTACGTTTCCTGCAGAATCTAAACAATCAATGAATAAATGAACAATGGAGAAGCTCAAATATGATCATTTTTATTTTTCCTCTACCTAAAGTCCTGAAGTGACAATGTGAGACTCTTAAACATAACCGCACATTCGCAAGTAAAGGTGCTTACCTGAATATAATTTGCCCCATAGAACGCATTATTTCCAATTTGAAATTGTGCTCGGTAATCTGTCCCCTATACAGATTCGTTAATTGTTAAGAGGACTGCGAATATAACATGGAAGCAGGGAAAATTAACACAAAGTATTTTTTATAATTTGTAATGCTAATAACTACTCCCTCGGCCCCTCCATCTCAAAATGTAGCTATTTCTGGCTATGCATTTGGGCATGGAGGGAGTATCAAGTAATTCAATACAAACTATTGAAATTCACTTATTGATTAAAGAAGTGCAGTCTTAAGAACTGACCTTGTAGTCAAAGTTAAACATTCCTTGGGAGTAATGTGGCTCATGAGTAAGCTGGGAGAGAGAATTCATAAGCCCAATAAATAAAAAAGATAGGTCATCAAACAAAAGATTAACCACAACATTCAAATTTAGGTACCTGTGCATTTACTTTCAGAGTGAGATCATCTGTCAGATCACATTTCACACGAGCATTCAGTCTTCCATCTGTCATCACCCTTCCTACGAGAATCAACTGTAGAAAAATCCATTTAAAAATTTACAATTTACAAATAAAACTATGCAAAAAATCATAATATTTATTTACATCACAAACCCTTGGATCTATAAAATTGGCACCGAATTCATAATGCGCTGTTGGAACTTTTATAGTTTCAGTTGACTGAGATAGAACTTCTAAGAAACCCATAAAAACACTGTTGGCGTTGTCAGATTAAATTATCCAAAAGAAAGTGAAACACGTATCAATACTATATGTTTCCCTTACCTGTGGCTAAGTGGGAACTTCTGATTTAACCCTTTTGTGAAGTCAAGCCTCAATCCTTCAAAGAGCTCAGGTTTCAGTGACACTGCAAATGGAGAATGTCACTACACCTCACAAAAGAAATGTTCAAGAGCCAAATTTCACATAGGAAACAGCATGTGTGCACCAACTGATCAAAGCACACAATCAATCCTTTTAAGATTAACACTGCACTGAGGGTAACACATGCAGAGTGTTAAGGTGGGTATCGTAAGGACAGACTTATTGTTGCGACTAGAATGATAAGGTTGCTCCACTAAGAGACTAGGGTAGTGACTCATGGTGTGAATTGTAGTAGTACTGGAGAATACTGTTATGTGGAATAAGGTATCACCGCAACACTAGTAAGAGTGGACAGCTTGTGCAAATATCACATGGATGGGAGTTTGTAGAGTGCATGCACCAGCAATAATCAATAGCAATCTCAGCATATTACAAATGAATAGTAATTCCAAAGTGCCTTCAGACTCCAGAGTAAAAAAAGGCTGTTGACAACGTTATCTACTGCGCTATACAGCGGGCATTCTATTCACAAATTTTGTAGCACAAAAGAATTGCCAAACAAATTCTAGGATACCTAATTGGAAAAAAAACAATGAAAGCATAAAAGAACTACACATTTCAGATCGAACAGAAATTTGGGCCATCGAATGACGTTAAGCAAGCGGTTCGCGACCAAGAATCCGAGTAACCCACCACTATATTGGCAACCACGAGATAGCACACATGAATAAGGAGGCAATTTGACAATGCCGCAGCAATTCCTACGCAGTAGCAGTCAAAAACAGCTAAAAACGGAGGAGCGGTAAGGATGGGGGACGAACTGAGGGCCTCCCGCTGGATCTCCTCGAAGGGCACTGGGCATGAGAGGTTGAGGTAGTCCACATTCTCCTCCGTCTTCTTCCCCTCGCCGTCGGGCTTTGGCGAGAGGACACCCGTGAGGCCAGCCCCATACGGCGGCGCGGCCATGTGGGGCTGCGCTGGAGGCGGCGGGGGGCGGCGCTGCAGCGGAGGCGACAGAGCCCATGGCGGAACGTAGAATGACGAGTTATTTGCTATTATATTACTCAGTAGAGTGGGCTTGGCCAAATAGCCCTTTCTATTTTCTCCACGACACAGACCGAGACCGAGCAGGCAGAGAAGCCGACGCCGCCCCCGTCCCCCACCTCTCTCCGGCCCTCTCCGCCGCCGCTCCGCCTCCGCCCCCTTCTCCGGCCCTCTCCGGCGCTGCTCTTCCGGCGCCGCCCCCGGCCCCAACCTCTCCGGCGCCACTCCGCCTCCGCCCCCCCTCTCCGGCGTGTCTCTCTCGGCGTCGGCCCCGTCCCCCACCTCTCCGTCGCCGCTCCGTCTCTGGCCCCCCTCCCCTGGGCGGCTGGGGTGTGGACGGCGGTAGTGCAGCTGGCGTCGATCGCGGGGCTGTGGAGGCCGCGGGCGCTCGCTGGCGAGGACCGCGTCGCGGCGAGGCTGTCGCCGCCGGCGCTCGTGCCGAGGAGTGAGATATATTTGTCCTTTCAAAACAGCTAATGGACTAAAACCGAGGAGTGAGGTATATTTGTCCTTTCAGGTTCGGTAGCGCCGCCGCTCGCCGCGCCCTAGCGCCGCCCCCCACCCCGCACCCATCGGTTTCGCGCTTGGGAAGTCCTCCCTTACCAGGCCGGGCGATGGCGGCGGCGGCGGCGTTTATGAAGCTTGCGCTCGAGCAGGTAAGGGTGAAATCCAGCTTGCGTTGCTGGGAACAGCACGCTCTACGCTGCTACGGTGTTTACGGCGATGAATTCTGATTCGTTTTTGCAGGCCCAGTTTGCATTGGACAACCTTGAGGTCCCTGTAGGGTATGCCTCTGATTCTCCTTAGTTCTTACTGTGCTACTCCTAAGTCCTAAACAATCGCTAGGTCTATCCTTATTTTTTTGTTATCTGTTTTGGTAGATGTGTGATTGTGGAGGATGGGAAGGTGATTTCTTCCGGTAGCAACAAGACGAATGCCACCCGGAATGTATGCATGCTCTTACATCTTTGCTTGGGAAAATTCTTTGCTCGTAGATTAAAGCTGTAATTTGATTGTGTCTACCAATCCTAAGGCTACAAGGCATGCTGAGATGGAAGCAATTGATATCCTTCTTAGGGAGTGGCAGGGCATGGGACTTGATCAGCCACATGTCGCAGAGAAGTTTGCAAGATGCGACCTTTATGTCACATGTGAGCCTTGCATAATGTGCGCAATGGCGTTGTCGATACTTGGTCTGAAATGTTTTATCTTGTGTTTAATGTGTTAGATCATATGGATTATGTTTTTTTAACAAGTTCTTTCTTTTGATAGGAATAAGGGAAGTGTACTTTGGCTGTGCTAACGATAAATTTGGTGGATGTGGATCAATCATGTCACTGCACCAGAGTTCTTCTACTGAACTTTCAGGGTGAGGGAGCAATGCAACAAGCAATGGAAAGCTATTTTACCCATGACGTTGACATTTTTAGTACTTCATTCAGTGACGTAGTTATTGAGTTCTTTAAATCATTAATTCTGAACTCTGTTAGTTGTTTGTGGGACTTGTTAATTCCGCACCTTAAAAATTTGTGCATCTTGTTAGGAAGGAAATTCCCGGACCAAAAGGTTACAAATGTACTGGTGGGATCATGGCAGAGGAGGCAGTGGCTCTTTTTAGAAGTTTTTATGAGCAAGGGAACCCAAATGGTCTGTTCTTTTCCCTGTATTTATTCTTCTCCAATGTCTAGAATTATTACTCTGCATAGAAATTCTCGTTTAGGCTCTATTTAGAGGTACATGTATCTGTAGACTGTAGACATTGGAGAATCAAGAGGCATAATACCTCCTCCCTCCCGATTAACACTTAAAATAACTCTATCTCCTAAGGACCATAGTAAGAAAGAAAAAAACTATTCTTCACACTGCATTTTCAAGTGTTGATTTTGTGCAGTTGGTTTCTTAAGACTTTTGCTTGGAATACTTGTGCAACTAATATGAGCTCATTTTAACGCCATACCAACATTACCACAAGTTATAGTGTGAGATTAAGAATCATTTACTGATCTTGTTGCATCGATAAGGTGGGATTGGCAACGGAACATTGTTCCAATCATTTAATTTAATCCTCCGCATTGCGAAGAAATTTGACATTCTTTCCCTTGCACACATTTCAGCTCCGAAGCCTCACAGACCTGTCCGTATAGCTCCCCAATGACTGGTTTGTTTAGTTACTCTGCGAGCATGGTGCGGAAGATATGAGGAAACAGATCCAGAAACTGGATGGCGATCCTAATTTAAGGTTCATTAAATGATTTAGAGTTAAGCATTGCTGTACCAGACAGCGTCTTATGTATTGAGAAAACAGCTGCCACATGTGTTCATATTATTGCCATTATTATTTGCAGCCAGATATCCTGCATATTTGATGAACTGGGAGGTTTCCACATTATGCAAGCCTGTGTTTCACCGCCCCCCCCCCCCCCCCCGCCCCAAAAAAAAAAAATTCCAGCTTTATGCAATTGTTGCAGGTCTTAACAGCCTTGAAAACAACATTCGTTTGTGAAATGGAGTACATGCATGTACTGTCAACGTCACTGTTTTTTTCCTCTAGAAAATATCGTCGTGCCATTTTGTTGATCGATCTATGTTTTCCGGAATGGATTGTTACTGATTCTGATACATGAACAGCGTTCCTTTGGGTTATGATTGGTGAGTATATTGGTATTGGTTCAACCCCTCAGAAATACGTAAATACTAAACCCCCCATAAATTCAGGGTTTTTTTCTGGGACGCCGGGAGTACTTGACTAGAACAACATCCTAAAGTGTGATGTCAGAACTTGGGAGATGTCTATTCCCTCCGTTGTACAGAAAGCCAACTTTTTAGTTTCCGTGTCCAGTGTTTGATCATCTGTTTTATTTAAAAAAATTAATCACACGTAAAGTACTATTCATAGTTTATCATCCAATAAAAATAAAAATATTAATCGTAAAATTTTTTTAAATAAGACGAAGAGTCATATAAAAAGTGAAAAAATGATTTATTTTGAAACGGAGGGAGTATCTTTTTTTTCGTTCCGGCTTTGGTGGATGAGAGCATTAGTACTTTAGTAGCTATCTCATCAGTGTCTTGTTCAAGGTTCTTTTCACGAAAACCATGAGAGTCGTCACGACGACAGCCATCTGCAGCAAAGCAACTTGACGTAGTGCCTGAAACATAATCCACTGAAGTACCACAAAAGCATGAAAGTTGTGCATCTTGCAAATGACCATAAATATCTTCCGCTGTAGCAATACTTTGTGATTTGCACTCCTCTGTATGTGAAAAGTTTTCAGAAGATGCTCCGAGCAGTTGTGCATCATTTCCAGGTGCATCGTGCACAGATACAATCTTCCGTATGCCCTTTGTTTCGTCTTGATCTAGTTGGTGGTGGAAGGCATCAATCATGTCGATGTTTGAGTAGCTCTCAACAATTTCTTTGCAAGATTTTGGTGAAGATGGAGCTGTAGAATGGGGCCTAGGTGGTCGTCCCCGTCCCAAATAAGATGCTGAAGATTTGATAGGTAATTTCAGCTTGTCTCTCATGTAGACTGCTCAACTCTTGTTCTCCATCAATGTATAGATCTACAGTTTCATTCTTGCTTTAAATTGGTCAGCCTGCATTTTAATGCAACATGAGAGCTGACAGGAGAGTGTCCTGTTGAGCATGAGTAGCATCTTGAATCAGGTGAATCATTTTCCTGTGCCACATGTATTTTTGGAACCTTTATCATGTATTCTCCAATATTGGTGTGTATTTCTTGTGACCAGGGATAGCACCTGCAGATAGTAAGATTGGAACCCTTTATTTCTACCATCCTTCAGGTGGCATGGTAAATAGAGTACCATGCATGCTAATAGTAAGATTAAAAGAAAAATTTCCAGCATCACATTTATGATAAACAATTACAATAAACAGGAACTTAATCAAAAGGAGCTAAAGGTAAATAGAGGACATTTATATTCTAAACATAAATGCAATGAGTTCATTGCTAACTGAAAGCTGAATAAGTTTCCGTAAGTGATCTGTTAGGCCATGTTTGTTTCCACTTAGGATTAAGCTGACTTATTAAGCTAGATTACTATAAGCTGGATTATGATAAGCTGGCAGAGAATAAGCCGTAATCTGTTTGTTTATCAGATTATTGGATAGGCTAGATTACTAGATTTGCATTACTAAAGTCTGGAATGCCCTCAACTATTTTGGATGCATTATCCATTCTTGTGTCTGTATACAACAAATAAAAAGTTGAATTTAGCTGGATAAAAATTTGAATTAGCTAAATAAAAATTGCTAAATATTTGTAATTAAAACATTCATGAGTATGTGTACAACCAAATCACTATCTCCTATTTGTATTGATCTTGATTCACTAAACAACATCGATAATTAATCAAGGTTGCACTGCTGCCGATGGATCGATTTATCAGATCGGTTTTGCAGAGTATTTCTCCGTACCGTAAAACGCAGCAGCAGCGCATGTTGACGATGGATCGACGCCGCTGTTGCGAGGGCGTCGCATGCAAACGATGTCGTTGGCCCAGTCCGTAGCTGCAGCTTTCCGCCGCTACCGATACCGCCGTCGCACTGGATTCGATATCGTGGGGAGCGAAGATTTCTGAGATGAGTGGGGAGCCGAGGGGTGATAGATGAGTTGTGGGTAAGCAGTGGCAAGGTGGGTAATTACTTCGAAATATCAAAGGGCAGTGGGTATTTAGCCAACCAATAATCCGAAAAAAGCACTTATAGGGGTGCTTATCAGATTCAAATTATAGTAATCTAGCTTATAGATTATAATAAGTTATCACAATAATCCATCTGTTTGTTTTAGATTATTCCTAATAAGACAGCTTACAATAATCCTAAGTGAAAACAAACTGGGCCTTAGTAACCCAATGGGCATGAACTAGAAATTAAAAAAAAAATCTAGTAACGTATCACCTAACTTTCTACTTGCTTTTAGCTTTGTTAAACCCATTACAATGTAAAACTACCACATGTAGCATAAAGATTTTACGTCTGATTCTACTATACATGTGCAATTCTTGGGAAGAAAAACATAGATTATTTAGAATTATCCAAATAGGGGATGACATGGTGTTCAGATATTTTTGTTAATGATTGATATTGCTGAAGCATAAGTTCTAGACATTGGGAGCCCTGAGCACTTATATATTGGCTTTTAGCACTTACTCTGCATACCCAATGTGTCGAGGCGCATCAGAAGTGTTGGAGAAAGAACATGGAATATCACCTGAAAAACTAATTGTCCGCTCATTCAAGGTACGATCAATTGCTGATGATGAGAATGACTGGCACCTCCTGAGCTGAGGATTGGATGATTCCTCACTCCTTGGTTTTCCATGGCGGCTTCTTGACCTGACTGACTGTCTATCAGGAGAATCAGAGGCACAGCTGGTCCCTCCTTCATCCACTTTGTTATCATTTCTCTTATCATGTCCTGCTTCTGCTTTTCCATTCCCACCATTGCTTGTGAATGAGCGGAATGGAAAGAATCTTCTCATCTTCAGGAGTGACTAATACTCTTCTACATGGAGAAAACACCAAGTAAGCACAACATAACTCTAAAGTTTGTGCAACTGTTCTATATCAAAGGTAAAAATTGTACTTGCTCCAGTATTAAATCAATGACATAATTGACTTTTGAATGTACCTTTGACCATTCATCTTATTCAAAAAGGGTATGCAATTATCTTTTGTTTTGTTGTGACTTGTTTTATCACTATAGACACTTTAAACATGATTTATATTTTTATATACCTACACATTTTTTTAATAAGACAAATTTTTAAACTTAAATCCAAAAATCAACGATGTCATCTAATAAAAACCAGAGAGAGTATAATTTAAAATTAATACTACAAAGTTGGATCAATAGCTGTTCCAACTGATTACACTATTGAAGACTCAGTAGTTGGTGTGTGCAACTAAACATAGACTGAGTGTGCATTTAGAATTTCTATTAAGTAAAGCTACCAGAAAGTAAAGGAATCACAAGTTCTTTAGGCGACATGTAAGCACGAAAATGACCACAGATGCTTCAACAGGGGCCCGTAAGAGTCCAAGAGGTCCAGTGATATCTCACTGGTTGGCATACACAAAATTTTGCCAGGACACCTGCTGAAAAGTTTCCATTTTCAGTAGCACGTGTCCACCTTGCTTGGTTTACTTGCTCCCACCGTCGTGATGATGGTACCCCTGAGCGTGGAGAAGCGATCCCGCGACCTCCTTGTCTCTTTTACCTCTACGGATGTATCGAGTTCGAATCGCAATTGGAGGGAAAGGCGTTTTACGGTCAGGAAATTGGTCGAACAGGTGGCGGACTACTCTGAGCACGCTCCAAGAAATCCAGACAAATCTCCCAAAAATCAGGAGATGATAAAACAATCGAAAAACGAATGGATCCACACATATCCAAGTCCCACGAGACGACCTACCAACAGCAACAAGCATAAGATCGATTTCAAAAATTAAGTTCCGACGAGTAGAAACCAAGACTAACCCGATGATCTTCTTCTTCCCGGAAGAAGAGAGCAGCCACGGGGGCAGAGGAGAGGAGTCGGCACGCAGATCAACCAGTTCGCAAGAGAAGATAGCAATCCCAGATCACACGAGTATACTGCCCCTCACCCAGCAGCCGCTGAGGCGATGCGATTGGGGAATTCGGGACTCACGGTAAGGCCTCAATGGAAATTTCGTGACACGATTACCATGTCAATTAAAAAGTTTAAAATTAGGATAAAAATATTTAAGAGCAAGTGTAATAACAGGCTACAAGAGCATTTTCAATAAGTCATCTAAATTTGGTCCTCTATATCTTAATTTGGATGGTCATCTAAAATAGTTTTATTCTCTATATTTTAGTGTGCTCAGCAGATCATCCATATTAGAGCATCGTCTATTATATTTTATTGATACATGTAACTACCATGTATTTGTTTTATGTTTTATAGTGGCCAAAGTGGGGACATTTGAGTTTTAGATGATGGAATATAGATGTTCTCTATCATGATATAGAGGACATCTAAAAATAGAGGATGAAATAGATGTTTTGTTGGAGCATCATTTTTACCCTCTATCCTCTATTTTTAGAATAGATGATGGGATAGAAAAGTTGTTGGGGATGGTCTAAGCTGGCTAAATGCTTATGTGGAGAATGAAGGGGATAGAGAGAGTGTAAGTAGGTTATAAGCTTATAGCCAGCTCGAGCACAAGAATTAAAAAACTCTATGAGAGTGGTATGTGGGTTATGCGTTAATGATGGAGAGCTAACTACTATATAGGTGGGCTAAGATGACTATATTATTAGCCTTGCTCTAATACATATTTTCATCCGTTGTTATTTCCTAGATTACATGCAAGACACAAACTGTCTAGGTAACTGTAAATACAAGGTTTCATCCCTGTAAAACTCATTTCATTTCTCTTTATTCATACGCTGCTACATCATCAAAAATATCGACATAACACCATATTTATTGCCCATGAAACTCTCACTAAGATCATTCTCAATGTAAGTTTCATAGACACGATTATCTAAAATGACATATCATCTAAAAGTTTAAAACTAATAAAATACGCATCTCTCAATGCATAGTTTTCTAGGTTACATATAACACACAAGCTGTGTCTATAGAACGTTTCATCTCCATAAAACTTATTATATCTCTCTTCATTAATATTTTACCACATCAAAATTATATATAAAACTTATAAAACTTCTATTGTAATTGACCTAAGACCGGTCTAGCTCCGCTGAAAACATGCGATTTCGAAGAGGCCATCGACGGGTATCTGGGAAGGCGGAGGGGGGATCTCAAACGGGAGCGGCGGGGGCAAATGGAGACGATCGATGTGGGGGATCGTGGGGTCGGCGGCGGCGAAATCCAAAGTTGGGGCAAATGGCCGTTGGTTGCTCTCTTCTCTGAGTGAGCCTGCGGTGGGCGGATTTCAAGCTGCAGGCCCATCACAGCCGTCCTTTGGACATGTCGACAAAATACTCCGTAAACGTTTGGAAAAAAAAAAGGCCGTCCATTTTTCATTTTGTACCCTAGACTGAAAAGTCGTTTATTCTTACTAAAAGAAAATATGTTTACTTGTTTTCGTAAATAAATTTTACCGGACAAAACCACGTGTATTATAGGTCAAGTTTATAAAATCATACTCTATCCATCCCAAAATGAAAACAGCTGTCTTTTTCAAGTTCGTAGTGAAAAATGAAAATAAAAAAATAGCTCAAGGGTCAAAAATGAATTTTACTGATCCGTTCTATATTATAAGACTTTATGTATTTGACTAGATTCATCCACATAACAATGTATATGTTTTATATATGTGTCTAGATTCATTAGTAAATATATGAATCTAAACAAGACCATAAAATCTTATAATATAAGACGGAGAGAATAAATTAATTTCATACAAAACCATGGAACTGATTTGGAACATGGGTTTGTGCTGTTGCTTTTCATGCTCGATTTAAAATAGCACCCAAACAGGGTTTACATTTTACACTGGCATTTTGATGATTTTTGTGAAAACTGGTCAAAAACTGGGAAATTTTTTATAGTAAACATGTAAATTTGAATTTGAACCCTTGAATTCTATTTCCCAATTTACAAAGCCTGATCAAAATTACTAAAATTTGCAACGGAAAGGTACAGTTAATTTATTGTAAAAACCAGAAGGGACCAACCAAAAGTCAGCCGATGTTTGTTGAAAAAACTATTCCTCCATCCTAAATAAGTACAGCATTTACGTTGTTACGTCTGTTTCACGTCATAAGATATTTTGATCATCAATAAATTTATATGAATATTAATGAATATAAACACATATATAAAACATATATATTGATTCATTGATGAATCTAGATATGACCAAAACATATTATAAGCCCATGTTTAGTTTCTAAAAATTTCCATATTCCCCGTCATATCGAATCTTTGAACACATATATACAGCAACTGATGATGGATTGGGGAAAAAGATTCGTCTCGTAATTTCCTAACAACCTATGTAATTAGTTTTTAATTAGTCGTCAAAATAGTCTTTCGACGTTTAGTTAAACATCCGATATGACATCTAACCCAAAATTTTTCGTGAACTAAAAATACTCCAATTGGACGAGAACCAACCTCGCAGTTAGTGGCATGTATACCAAGGCAATTCATGCCAAGTGGCTAGCTGGTTTAAGGGCTTAAGGCAAATGTCCGTGACTTAGGCGATGTTTAGGGGAGTTCAAGATTAATATAAAAAGCACCTCATGAGAAGCTACTGATTTTTAAAACCAGGATAAGAAATTGGATTATTTGTTAGTTGGACTGTGTTGTGGTAATTTAAGAATGGACCACAGAGAAAGCGTAGCGCGATAGGCCTATTCTCTTTACATAAGTGAGCTTGTTGGGTCTTAGATTATCTAGTCTTTGGTCTATTATAATATTTATTTTCCCTACTTTTGTTTGCTCTATCTTGAGAAAAGAAAAGCTATAGGTGACTTCTACATTGTTTAAAAAATTATATGCATCTAAGTACTAATGTCTCAGAATTTGCAGGTGAGGTGAGGTACAAATTTTGATGTTTTAGTCTATTTTAAAAACTTATTTTATAAATAGACCCTTAAAAAATTTATTGCACGAATAAACATTTTTTACCATGCTAATGTCATTGACGTCATCGTTGTATAATCCTATACAATAACAGCATCAATGACATTAGCGTGATCAAAAAGATCCGTTTGTGCAATAAATTTTTTAGGGATCTATATATAAAATAAGTTATTTAAAACGACTTAAATGTCAAAATTCCACTGAGGTGAGGTGGGCAGCGGTACAAGCATCAGGATGGAAATAATGGGCTTTAGGGTTACGCTGAACATGTGAAGCGTATGCCGTAAATGAATCTAGACTATTCGATAAATCGAACAGATGAAACTTTGGTGACCGATAATGAACAGTTTTATTCCTGCCTCACCCACGTTGATAGAAGGTCTGCTATAGCTATTACACCTTTTTTTTCACGAGAACCTTTTTCAAATAATGAGATGGTATATTATAAGTTTATAATATTGAATACTTAATTAAATATATACTAATAACAGCGAGAAGAAGAGGAGAGAAAAGAAAGTTTCCCACGCTGGCGGCTTCGTAGAAGCATGAAAGTAAACACAAGTCAGAACCAAACGCTAGGTGCCGCGCGGCAGAGGAATCGAGGATGCACCCCCCACGGCTCGACGAGCCAGCGAAGAGCGCGCGGTCACCTTTCTCTTCTTCTCCTGCCAAGTTTTCGACAAGTGGTTATTTGGATTGAAGGCTTACGTTGAATAAACTGATAATAAAACTAATTACATAAATAAAGGTTATTTCATTAGACAAATATTTTAAGGCTAATTAAACCATGATTAGTAAATATTTACTGTAGCATCATATTTGCTAATCATGGAATAATTAGGCTCAATAGATTCGTCTCGTGAAATAGTGCAGAGTATGTGATGAGTTTTATTAATAGTCTATATTTAATATTTTTAATTAATATCTAAATATTTGATGTGCAGATAAAAAAAATCCATAAGTAAACAAACAGGCCCTTAAAACAGTGGTCGCCCGCCCTCACGTCGTCGTCATCTCCTGCTCCGCGGAGGAGACTTCCTGTTGTTGGGCCTCCTGGCGCTTGGCGTCGGCGTCAAGGTTGGAGGCGTGGCGGTGGTGCTTGCACCGGAAGGAGCCCGCGTGCGTGGTGGGCGCGCACACGCACGCCTGGGCGCCGCCGCCGCCTCCTCCGTAGCTGGACCACGACTTCCTGATGCAGCCCAGCTGCCCGAGCGCCCGCTGCTTCGGCGACGCCGCCTGCCCGTACCGGCACGCCCGTCGCTCGCTCGCTCTCCGTCATCACCGGGCTGCCGCCGTTCATCGCTTCCTGCAGAGTAAGACGCGCGGAGGCCGGCTTGGCCCCTAGCTAGCTGCGCGCGAGCAATTCTACCGTGCCGCTTCTTCGGACCTTCCAGGCAGCACGATAGCTTGCTTAGCTGGGCTCGAAAGGTCTTAATTACTCCAATTTCTTATAGTTGACGTTGTCCATGGTGTCGAACCGTTATATACTTTATGTCAAAAAATAAATTTAATACTGGATATAATATATCCTAGAACAACGAATATATATATATATATATATATATATAATTGTAATACTATTATGTTATATCTTATACTATGTTGATTTTATATGATCGGATGAAGTATTTGGCAAGGTTTTGTATTAATGTTTTTGTTGTCACTTTAACATGGAGGTGCGTAATAAAGATAAGTTGGATTGAATTATTAATGGCTTGATTACGTAAGTACCCATGAGAAACTTCTACTATTTATCGAGGTTAGTCTAACTCAATTATTATATACTATAAAAATTTCAATTATTAGTCAACCCAAAATAGACTAAGGCTTGACGGTGCAATTTTATCTACTAGTTATATTTAGTTAGGATTTTATCTCTAATAGATTAGAGTCCGATCGGGACTTGTTTATTTTCTTTTATCTATTAGAATCCGTGTCGTATTCAATACAAATTAGAGATATAGTTTGTTATTTCTTTTTATCTATTAGGAGTCGTGTGTTGTGTTCGACATGGATTACTATCCACCTGAGGGTATAAATATGTGTGTCTCGGGTCATTGTAAATCATCTACACATCAATTAGATCAACTTCTTTCGGTGCATCGTCACCCTCTTGTCTGAGATTTTCAACTCCGACGGAACTTGGCACCTGACGTGGGGTTGCATCGTCTCGATCTCCGGCAGAGGGGTAAGTCCATCGTTCCGCCGGACCACGGTAATCGTTCGGCTAGATTAGAACTATCTTGGTTCGGTCTGATCTTCTAATCTAGTTGTGCGATTGCTAGTTATCGTATCAGTTGTAACTTAGATCACTTTCGTGTTTTGAGTTAATCTGGTCGACCACTTTGAGCGATCTACGTGGGTTTGATATTTGCTGTTTGACATATTTAATACTGTCTCGGTTCAGTCTGATCTAGTAGATTGCGTTTGTCAGATGGTTTATATCAGATCGATGTATTTTATTTATTGTTTTATCGGAGTACCGGCTGATAAGTTACTAGTCATCGACTTATTGGCTCGATAGTAATCTAGATATGTTTAGTATCTATCCTGACATTGCTAGGTTTAATCTTGAACTGTGGCGGTTGGGTTCGATCTTCTATGATTATTCTTAGCAATCTTGGCTAGGTAATTTATAGATCTTGGTTGTTTGTCCGCCGTCTATAGCCGATGATTTTTGCCGATCTATATGTTTATCATATTTACATCAATATAGTAGCCGATTGCTTTACTGCATTATTTCTATACCAATCAGTTTGATTTAGTTAGATCGGTAGTTATTTATGTTGCACCGGCTTACGAGAATTACATGTAAGTTAGGTTTAGCCGATCGTAACACACGATTTATTGTTTATTCCAAGTATTTCGTCGGTTTATTTATTAGCCTTATCGATCTTCATGTTTCCTATAATCATATCGTGCTTGACTGCATACTGTCTTGGTTAAATCCAATCTCTGCACGCTAGTTCGATCTGGTTATAGGGGCTAGTCCGATCGACTAAGATTAATAAGTAACTTGGCGTATTACGTTGGTCTAATATTTGATTTAACTCTATTTCTATCAAGTTTCTAGCCGATCTAAGCTTTTTACAGCCGATCGTTTATTTTATTCTAACCATTGCAGCATCAACATCCGGTCGACTAAAATTTTAGTTACCTATCGGCGCGATAGACGATCGGCTTGTTTTACTGTTCATCTTATCAGTTGCAGGATCAAACTGACTAGCACGTCCGCGTATCTTCTAATATTTAGGTCCTACACTGGAGTTGTGTAAGATTGACTCCTAGGCTAACGTTCACATTTTGACGTCAACAATCTTATAATTAGACTACGTTTAATATTTCAAATATATAACCGTACACGTTAACGTGAGTACTCTCCCAAAATATTTTGGAATGTAAACAGGGCCTTAGCCTCAGCCAAGAGTGCAAGTGTAGTGTACGTAGCTTGCTCGCCGCCGCCATGGCCATGGGGCTCCCCGGCCTCCGCTGCTGCGGCGGCGGCCTCGACGTCCGTCCCGCGCCCGCGCCTCCCCGCGCTCCGGTACTCCTCCCTCCAAGGTACTACTACTTATTAAGCCTCGAACCATCGTCCTTCTGCCTTGGCGCCGTGGATTTTTGAGCAATTTGGGAATGATTTATGTGTTTTGCCTGGTGTTGATTCCATGAATTCTGGTGGTGGTGGTAGCAGCCGGGGAGGAGGTGCTGCGCATGCATGTTCCTCGAGGAGAGGCAGGCGCACGGCGACTTCGTCACGAAGATCTCCGACATGGTCTGGAGGAGAAGCGGCACCGTCGTCGAGGCTGCCACGGAGCAAGAAAATTCAGCCCAGCAGCTTGAAGTCGATGTACCAATTTCAAGCGTTTTCTTTTGGTCTGATTTTGCAGAGCAATACTGAGAATCATCCTATTCCTATCGTAGGCAATACTGAGGATTGCAGGGACGAGAGATTGGGTGTCCGGTGAGAGCAGCCTTCCTGTCAGCAAGAGTCTTTCTGCTACTGGCCGACTCCGGTGTATTTTACTGTTAGTAGAATTTAATTTATATCGTTGATCTATTTTTATTCGACGGCTATGGTTAAATTATACTATCAATAATATTAGGTGTAGTAGAAATTTGAAGAGATAATATCGTCATTTTTATAGTGATCTTTATTGAAAAAAAATAAAATTACAAAATATTGCTAATAAAGTAATTAACAAAGTACAAACAACCATTTTTCTACTGGTAGTCTAATCCTACAAGTAAAATGCACCGGAGAGTTGTCCTTCTGCTAAGGTCGGTGAGTCAGTCTGTCGAGATGTGGTGGTTTGGGTTCGGTTCACTGTTGCCTGGCTCATGGCCATGCCGTTGTTGAAGTAATTTGGAGGAACGCTAATGCTGCTGCAAATGATGACAGGATAGGCAGAATGAGAGTGAGAGAAGGAAGGAGCTCAACCTTCTAAGATTTGAAGCAGTACGTTTTCATTCCAGCTGTCCTGCGCTTCGCATTTCAAACCTAGTCAGAAAAGCTTTTGTGCCCATCTACTGAAGATCATCACTTGCCACAGCTTAAGGATGAACTATTGCTCCTGACCACAGGAGTTGGAGCTGCATGCAGTTTATACTCTCTCCTAGTCTTCTCTCTGGAGGTAAATAGATTTTGAACTTTATATTAATTGGCATCAAATTTGACATATACTTTCGGTCACCTTAAAACAATAATAACTAGTTTCAAGCTATTGTGGTAATGTGGGTCACAGTTTTCTCCTCTGTTCCACTGATAATTTTCATAACTAACTATAAGAAACAGAACTATAGTTACTTCCAGAGCTTAAATGGCCTAATTGTTTTATATATTGGCATTGATTGTTAAAATTATTTTTTGATGTGACTGAATCTATAACTCTCAATTGAACAGGCTGCTATCAGTTATGCTTTTGGAGTTGCTTTCAGGTAAGCTCAATTTACTTCCTTTGCAACATAAGAACTCAAAAGTTAGTGGTACCTTGTTTCAGTACATTGTCTCTGGGGATAGTCTCTCAACTCACCTGATTATCTTGTGTTGCAACTATCAAAGATGAATTATAATCTAACCATTCACATTATGTTGAACAGTTGCTTGTATCTTCAACTTTTGTATCGTCACACAGATAACTTGTCAAAGAAAGATGTTCCAGAAATTTTTCTGAAGAAGAAGGTGAAAAGGTAGGTTTGTCAATGTTTGTCGTTTATATTGTATCGTCAGTCTTTGCCCTCACATGTTCATTAATTGCTCCTACCTGTGTGAAAAATGTTAGAATCGGCATAAGAAGCGAGGATTTGAAGAATACGATAGAGAAGACGTTGGGTGGTATTACAGTAGCTCTTTTGTCTCCAAGGCTTGTAATACCCGCTATAATTTTTGGATTATCGACCTTCTCAGATCACTTTCAAAATAGCATTTTAAATTTTGAGGTAAAAGAACAACTCTTTGATATTGCAGCGCATACATCAGGTTCAACTCCACCTTATGTTACACATTCCATGTTCTGCCCCCATTAACCGGGACAATCACGTAGTTACTAGTTAGGGTTATTGTCCTGAATTTTGTTAGCTAAATGTATATCCTGTCTTGAGCAACTGTTTCTCCTTATACAGCTTGTTCCAGGGATGATGGGTTTCTTTGCATACAAGGCTGCAGCTTTGGTACAAGTTTACAGGGACAGTGAGGACCTAAGATTGATACTCCCAAAAGAGGATGCTGACAGCAATTGATGTACAGTCCGATCTAGTAGATTGCGTTTATAAGATGGTTTATGCCAGATCAATGTATTTTTCTCATTGTTTTATTGGAGTACTAGCCGATAAGTTATCCGCCATCGGCTTATCGGCTTGATAACAATCTAGATTTATTTAATATCTAGCCTGACATTGCTAGGAGTAATTTTGAATTGTCTTGGTTAAGTTCGATCTTCTATGATTATTCTTAGTAATCTAGGTTAGATATTTTATAAATCTTGATCGTTTGTCAGTTATTTATAGCCGATGATATTTGCCGATCCATATGTTCATTATATTTACATCAATAGAGTAGCCTATTGCATTTACTGTATTATTTTTTTTACCAATCGGCTTGATTCATTTAGATCATCGGCTTATGAGATTTATCTTACAATTGACTTTTGACAATTGACACATGATTCATTGTTTATTTAACTATTTAAGTTTATATGTATCGGACTCTCAACCGATCCATGCTCTCAACAACCGATCGATCAGCCTATCGGCTAAGTGCTGCTATATCAACATCCGATCGGCTGGATTTTTCGTTACGTATCGGCTTGTTTTATTTTTCATCTTGTCAGTTGCAGGATCAAACTGACTGGCACGCCCGCGCACCTTCTAAGATTTAGGTCTTGCATTGGAGCTGTTTAAGATTGACTCTTAGACCTATGTGTATGATCATTGTTGTTATTTTCAACATCAACAACTTGACATTATGTCAGCCACACATCACGATACCGTAGTACCCAAAAAGTCAAGATCATCACAAGACTTTCCACACATGTCACCACAAAACAAAAGGCATGCTGAGGTTTTGCAACCTGCTAGTCCTCAAGAAGGTAAAGGTTGTCGGATTCTTTGTAATGAAAACGCTCCTTTTGCACCAAATCAAAATCAGCTAACCCTTGGCTCCACAATTATCATAACAGTGACCTATGTTTTGAAAATTTCAACCCATCCTTAACCATTAGACATGTGGTTGCACTCTTATGCTTTGCACGGAGGCCTGAAGACCAATCATCAGTCTAAGACATGCACCATAAATGCTCTTACGCGTCTTCAACTCATAAATAGTGATTTTCGTTGAAAATGTATTTTTAGAAGTTATCATTGATTTATTGTAAAGTACTTTCCATACTAATAACTTTATACCTAATTAGGGTGTGTTCAAACCAGGAGGTTCAAATCCTTTCCTCTCCAACATGAAAAATAGGGTAGTTCATCATCACATGATTAATTATATATTAAAATAAAATTTCAATGTAACTTTCTATAGAAAACTTTAAAATGTAGTTTAGGAAGCATGCACATGAAAAACAAAAAAAAGAAGTAAAGGCTAGGAAAGAGGAAGACAAAACAAACCCTTATATTACCATTTCACAACTAAGGCCACTTTGATTTGTAGGAAAAACATAGAAAGTTTGGAGGATTTTGATCATATGTAGGAAAAACTATAAGAGCCTTTGAAACAATGCGACAATGGAATCATTCCTTTGGATGCACATGACACTCATGTTCCCTAGTTTGTGATATAAGGTCCCATTACTAGAGCTCATGCGTGATAATTAAATTTACATGTGAGCTCATTGCTAAGTACTTCTTTATATGATTTTGAGAATAGATCGTCGCCTAATGATTTAATTATGATTAGGAACCATGGAGTTAACCCGAAGAGACATGGAGAAGATTGGAGTAGGAGAAGATCGACATGTGCGTTCAAAGTTAATATGTAAGCCCAACTTATTTCAAGTTCAGTTCCACCTCGAGATCTATAAGCATGTCACATTAATTTGATCGCCTAGGTTACATACGAACTCCTTTTTGACATTTTACCTTTCTACGGAAAACTAACGAGATCATATTTTCAATGGATTTGGTCTCATATAAAAATTTCATCAAAGTCAACAGGAAATCGTCAAAACAAGAGAACATGCAATATCTATGAGGGTTGCGTCACCAATTTTTTGTCTATGGGCCTGCTACCATGTTGCAATTCAATAGGGAAGAGTCCAGGGGTCCTTGGCTGAGCCTAAACTGTTTATATTCAATAGTTGTCGTAGAGTTAGGGTTGGGTTTTGTTTAGATTATTCTACCGTTGCACTTTTGCCGCTAGATCAATTTGTGGAACCTTAAATTTCTCATATTATCTTTCATGTACAATTCAAATTGCATTTTCCTTGTTCACGTGAATCTCTTTGATTGTTTGCAATAGCAAAACCTTTGTGGTGATGTGAGAGAATAGTTGATAATAACTAGAGATGTGGGTATAGAGGTTGCGAGGTGACGGTCGTTGATTACAAGCCTCAAAATATAAACGTCATCATGCCACCAAATCAAATATCGATTGTCATGTCTCAGAAGATCAGATAGCTAATCTCACATCAGAAAGAATTACATCTTAACATTGATGTGGACTAGAGTTCCCGATCTTCCGAAAGGTTCTGATAAACAATCGATTTGGGTGGAGTTGCGACACACGTCGATCCGACTTCTTGAGCCCCGCAATAGCAACACCATGTCTCCTCTGGTTACCACCATGCCAACAGATGGCCGCGCCGAGAAGGCTAATCCCTATTTGAGAATCGAAGAACACAAACAAGAACAAGAAAGAAAACTGTTTGCGAATCGAAGAACACAAACAAGAACAAGAAAGAAAGCAACTAAAATTACAGATGAATGATTAAACTCACGAGTTGAGGTCTTACAAACCGATCTAGCGGCGAAACTATTCTTGACATAAATAATCTAAGCAAAACCTGACTATAAACGATGACAACTATTGAATAAATAGGATTAGGGACGTCCTAGGGTTGCCCTAGGCCGTACACCCCCTTGGGTTAAGCCCACGACATAATTACAAGGCTCAAAACCCAAATCAGATTCGGACTGGATGAGATACGTGGCTTATTTTGCAGACTCTTGGTAGCTCAGTAGGAATTTTGATGTGGGACCAAAACCATCTGAAAGTAGACTCCATAAGCTTTCCACCAAGTACTAATGGGCCCGAAAATTCCTTCTAGATCAGAGGCTAGGTCCGTTTGAAGTTGATGCTGTCAGGAGACCCAAATCCGAATCCAAAACGTGTAGAACTTTATCTCTTTTCTTCTATGGATCAAAATTGACGTGGTGAGATGGAAGTGGACTTGGAGAAGGTCTTGGTTTGTCCCCCAATTAACTTCTTCAATCATCCATCCGTTCCTTATGCTCGGTCTCTTTTCTTTCGCCCAAGCAAGTACCTCTGCGAACGAAAACACACGAAACTCAATGTGTAGTAACGTTTGTTCAAATATATGACAAGTAAATCTAATATAGAACATATGCACCTTTGGTTGATTAATATATAATGTAGTCATGGTTATATCCGAGCTAGTTATGTCCTCATCATCCTCCTCTTCTTGATTGGAAACTGTCCTCGGTTTCACCTTGTCATGGAGCGTATTGAATTTATCTTTATCTATCACATCCGGTGAGGAACATTTCTTAATGGCCATATGGTTGGATCCTGAGATATTTGTATTTGAAGAACCACAACACTCCCCTTCTTGCAAACCAACCTGTAACTCATTTAAATAGCTAGAGGAACTAGATAGAGAGTTACTTATACGCATGGGGTACTCTAGACAATACATTTCATCATGAAAACAAGGTATAGTCAAATTTGAACAAATATATACTCGATGCACATTATATTCTCCTTTACTATCATAATTGCCAATAATATGGAAAATCATATCAGAAGGGCATGACAATTCAAATATAGCAAAAAGTTTCTTCTTCTAAACAGTTGAGTGGACAAAGATCATCAAATTGAATATAACACCAAGTATTTAAAAAAGTTGTCAATTTAAGCTCTTCATCCTCGCTAGCAATGTGAATAACATGTTTAAACTCAACACGTGGTGGCTCTACTATAGAACTAACATGTTCATTCACTAGTTTTGGTATGGATATAAGTGAAGCATGGCACAACTCTTCTTTGTCACAAGAAACATTAAGCAAATTGTTTTGTGATAAAGGCGTTTCAACGATTGTTTTCACTGTGTTTTGCTCTAAAGCACAAGTAGTGGACATAGTTGGCGCATCATAAATATGCATACCTTGAGTAGTTGTAGTACCATTATCAGTACCTTTTTTTCTCATATTCAAAAATTATAGGCGCTTGGTCAATTAAACATTTCTCAACCATGTATGGAGCTATGGATAGGTCTTTTTTGCTCTCTGTCTTCTCTTCTCTTCCTCCTCATCATCTTTAACATCGGAGGTGCTGATGTAGCCATCTTCTGTAGCAATGTATGTCCGTTGACTAGAGCAATCCTTCTGCACATGGCCAAATGCATGGTAGTGGTGACACTGAATCCTAGGTATGCGTCCCGTCGAAGTGACAGATGAGACACTATTGGTGGATACCTCTGAAGAACCTTTACCTGATTCTGTAGGTCGTGGGAAAGGTGGTTTTGGCGCTGCAGAAATTCCGGATGCAACTGGTCGCTTGCTCATTGGTGGGTTTGCCTAGAAAGAGATGGGCTTTGGCAGCACCGAAGATGGCTTCGCCCGTGGCGTATACATGCTCGCCTTATTCTTGACTTGTTGATCACACCCCTGCAATTCCTTCTCTACAAGCATAGCAAACTGAAACAACTGGTTGACAGTCTTAAATTCCTTATTATCTACTATATTATGAATTTCGCGCCTCAATCCCATGTAAAAACAACAAATAGAATCCTCAGTTCCCTCGACTATGCTACAACGCATTAATCCCTTTTGTAGCTCATCATAGTAATCATGTACAGATTTATCCCCTTGTTCTAAATGCATCAATCTATCTTAAGTTCTTTCCAAGTAGTAGGTAAAGCACCCTCTGCAGCTAATCCAGTCCACCAAATAATAGCAAAATCTTTAAACCCACTACTAGCATGTCATAAGGTGGGCACTAAACTTCTGCTCTAGTATCATCTCCCAATCAAGGTATTTCTCAACATCATAGCAACCAAAAAAGATGGTATTTGAAACTTAACCTTACCATGAGGATCACCGGACATGCGATTATTGTTACCTTGTTGGTATTGCAGATATTGAGTGCCAACCATACCTGTAAAAAAAAATCAACCAACAGTGCATGTTATCCCTAATAATCTACTGCTCGGTGTAGTGGTGCCTCTCAAAACCTTAGGCAATATGGTGCTCCTTACCAAGCTCTTATAAGGTTCTTATCAGCAAACAAAGGATACCAGAAAGAACGTAGGCAGCGATTGCAAGGATCAAGAACCTGTGTCGTTATGTAGATCTAGGAAGGCCAAATATATGTGATTGGTACACAATCCAATAACAGATAGTAATGTTGAATAAAAGGCCTAAGTACAAGTAGCAGTCGTTGGAAGAGACACGTTCCTAGAACTAGTCTATCAAGCGAGAGTGGAAACAAAGAAAATAGGCTCTCTCTCTCAAAAGTCTTTCAACAAGGAAACACATTTGAAAGTTGTACTCAGCACACCACAAGAGTAAATAACCTCTTGATCTTTTTTTATTTTTCTTTTTTTCGAATTTTTTTCTCGCTTTTTTCTCAATAATTTTTCTCAATTAGGAGTACACAAATAACAAACTCCTAAAGTTACATCCTAAACCAATGTAAGATGTAGCCTATGGAAAAAAACTTAAGTTGGTGCAAAGTTGTGGTACAAATTTCCGGGGGCGAAAACTCAAGCTTCGAAGCTGCCTTTCACAATGAAAAGTTCGTCAAACCTGATGGTGTCGGGGAGAAATGAATGCAGAATTTTCTGTAGATGTCCGAAAAGTACAAAAACATCTAAATCAGAGCCCGTATGTGAAAGTTAGAGCTGTTTTATAGAAATGAATGCAAAATTTTCTGTAGATGACTTAGGGTTTCGCTGCTTGGTAACTTAGATTCACGGACAATTTGCAAGTAGGTTTAGCAAGCGGCTAACAAGGGTCGACCACTCTTCCTCTCTCTGCTTCGTGGTCATCTATGTGGCGACAGCTCCCCAACGTGTGAGCGCCCGTGGCTTCGCTCATGACCCACCCAGTCCTGACAAGGCACGTGCGTCCCCTACAAACATCAAGTGTCCTTCTTAGGACACAACTTGACCTGATCTAGAGCCATATCTACTAAGGTCTTGTTTAGTTTGTAATTTTTTTTTTGCATCGAATGATTAACCGGATGTTAGAAGGGGTTTTTGGACACAAATGAAAAAAAAACGAATTTTATAGCTCGCCTGGAAACCACAAGATGAATCTTTTGAGCCTAAATAATCAACCATTAGCACATGTGGGTTACTGTAGCACTTATGGTTAATCATGCACTAATTAGGTTTAGAGCAAGTTCAATAGTATAGTCAACTACTAGCTCCAATTCATCTATAGTCAATCTAATAGCCAATTTATACCATAGTTACCTACAAAACATTAGTATATGGTCCCATATGTCATACACACATTGTGTCTTAGGATCCGTGTGCAGCTGGCTATAAATTAGTAGCCCACCTCTTCTCTCTCCCCTCTTATCTCTTTAAAATATGCTTATAGCTGGCTTATAGTCCGCTATTGTACCTGCTCTTAAAAGATTCGTCTCATAATTTCTTCCATAACTGTTTAATTAGTTTCATATTTTATCTTGGCGAGTCCAGACCATTTGCTAGGAGCTTAGTGAATGGCCTAAAGATAAAAAGTGATCAAACCATCCCGTGACTGTAGGACATCACTGCTCCGTACACTGCGTAGACCGGAACCTTCTCTTTCTATGACCTTGAAACGGAAGGAACAAGACAAGACCAAAAGAGAGGAGAAGAGGAGCCGCCCCTACCCCTTACAAAATCCCCAAAACACCCCTACAAAACCCATTCCGAAAACAGCAAAACCCACCTGCCCACTGCGTCCACCACCACCCCCGGCGAGAGAGATGGCCGGAGCCAGACCCTTCTTCTCCCCGCACGAAGCTTTCGCCCACTCCTCCTCCTCCTCCCCCTCCCCCTCCCCCGCCGCGCCAGCTCCGGACCCATTCCCCGCCGCCGTCGACGCCGATGCCGCCGAGGTCGCCGTCTTCCGCCTGCTCCTTCCCCGCGCCTTCTCCGACGCCGACGCCATGTGCCTCTACGCGGCCATCGCCCCGCTCCGCCGCCGCTTCCCCACGCTGCAGGTCCGCGTCGAGCACCTCGGCGCCTCGCCGAGCGACGAAAACGCCGACGCCGGCGGTACCAGCGTCGCCGTCGTCCTCGGCCCTGCCTCCCCGTCCCGCCGCGTCGAGGCCTCCTCGTCCTCCGGGGAGCCCCTCGAGCTCTCCCCTGCGCAGGAGGCCCTCGTCGCCGTGCTCGACAGCGGCGGGGTCGTCCACCTCGACGACGAGGCTTGGGCTGCGGAGGAGCGCGTGAAGTGCCTCGTGCTGGTGGAGGCCGCGCGACTCGAGGCGGCCTTGGGGAAGGGGATCCTGTGGGCGATCGCCGAGGAGTCCGGCGCCGAGGTACGCGTCGCAGCGTTGGGCGACGAGGGCGAGGCGGCGGCTTACACGCAGCCGTCCGAGGAGGTCGTCGAGGTATGCCCACTCTCAAGTGCCCTGGCTGTAGCATGTAGTACAATAGTACCCCGGATGCTTCGGTTGCTGTTGTCGAACGCCGCAAATTTGGACGTGCGTTGGTTTCTGCAGCAATTGGCCAAGGAGTGTAAACAATGTGTGGACGTGGCGACGTGTTTGTTTACGTCAAAGGGGGCGAATTTATAAATAGAGAGTGCAACATGTTCTACAGGTGCAATCTTACTGCCATTTCAGGGTAAAATAGTGGGTTGCTCTGCAAAAGGATGAGACTTTTTAGGGGAGGAGTAACCGCATATTGTGTTGCCATGAGCAATCATGTGGAGACATGCATGATGATTTATTTGTGTAATGGTACTGTCATAAATGCATTCTAAGAGCTTGGTTGTTCTTGCTAGTAAGAGCTTGGTGAACAATCGTCTATCCTATCTTTGAAAAGTGTGTTTTAGTATTTCCCCAATGCAGTATTAGTGTGCTACTGGCCTGAATTCAGTCCTTTTCTTCGGTTCTTGTTTCATGAATTTGACGTATATTTATTGTGATCTGGGATGGTGCATCTGTGCATGTATGGTTTTGTTTCAGCAACTATATGGAATATATGAAATTATGCATGTATTAAAGGATTGTGTGTGACTAGGTTATCTAGCTAAACTGATAAATCATATGCTTCACAAATATGCTCATCCATATCTCAGCTGTAAACCACTTCAGCAGTGACTTTATCCAAGTGATTTCTGATTGTTCATTGCTTCTTTATGTACTGAAGATTTTTGATGTCATTTATGTTAGTCTGCAGTTATAGTTCATTGCTTCTTTATCTAACTGCAGATAACAGGAGATAGAACCACTGTAAGAAGAGCTCTTGTTGCTGTGTCTAGCTGTCTTCAAGGTGATGGGCCATCTGGCAGCTTAAAAACTTCTGCTCATTCAACGAGCCCAATGCTCACACAGACATTCCCAGGAGTGCCTGAGCCTGAACTGGGATGTTTGCATTCTGAGGTGTCACCTGAGTGTGCAAACACCAGCATTCCTCATATTGATTGTAGACAGCGTGCTACAGACATTGAACAAATTGAACATGAGCAATTTTCATTTAGACTTCTCTGCCCTGTAAGTCTTGCTGGTGGTTTGATTGGGAAGAATGGTGTGGTTGTCAAAGCAATTGAAGATAACTCTGGTGCTTCTGTTGATGTTGGTGGCCCTGTTCGTGGGTGCATGGAACGTGCGATAACAGTTTCAGCCATGGAGGTTTGAACAATTTCCCAAAGATGTTTTTGTGCACCATGCTTTATTGTTTCATGTACATAGCAAAAAAATGTAACTCTTATGATGGATGTATAATGTAGGAACTCTTGTTTTTCTTTTGATTCTAGTGAGATTTTTGTGCATTTGATTCATTATAACTATGTTTTCTGTTCACTCATGTAGAACCCAGGACAGAAATTCTCGAAGGTACAGGATGCACTACTTCGTATATTTGACAGAATGCAAAAGGTGGAAAGCAATAGCAATATGCACTCGATGTCCAACAATCCATTGCCATGCTCTGCAAGGGTTCTCATTCTCCAAGCGCAATTTGGTTGTTTAGTTGGTCCAAGTGGTGCAATAATCAAGGATATGGTAAAGTCAACAAGAACAAGAATCAAAATTTTCAATGAGACTGGTGTTCCAGCTTGTGCCTCACAATACGAACTAGTTCTGCAGGCAAGCTTTTTTATGGAGTAAAAGCATTATAAAACTACAAATGTTGTTGTACATGTTTCTGCTTTCGTGCTAAATAGAGTTGTGAGAAGAAGGGTCCAGTATTTAGGGTTAACCTGATGCATCTAATCTTAAGCTTCTGATTGTTTTCATTTTTTTTCAAAGATTACTTGGTTCATAGGGGCACCGACTCCATACTTTTTTTTAAGGAAATAGACTCCATACTTTGCTTCAATTTTCACTTCTCGTGCTCTTGATTCATTATCAGTTGATTTCTGATCCTTCCACTCCAACTGTGTGTTTGACAGCTGTTTAACTTGTACAGATCACTGGGGAGCAAAGCAATGTCAGAAATGCTTTATCTCTTATTAGTGAGAAACTACGCAATCATGTTTTCTCTTCTAAGAGAACCACCTACAGCGATGGTCATGTTCCCTCATGGGATATTCATGAATTAACTACAAGCAGTCATGTGAACATCTCTTCAACTGGTCAGTATTCAACTAACAATTTGTCAAGGGTTAATCATGGGCTTTTTCAGAGTGAAATTGACTCAGTACAAAACTCTATCAATGCCTTCCACTTGGGATCTCCGGGTTCCCCACAAATTCAGGTTACGTTATTACATACACTTTTTCTTATTATGGTTACCTTTTCATCTGTTTCTATCAAACCATATTCAGATTTATCCTTCCTGGATTTGTGTGCAGTATGTGCATATTTATGTACCTCTTGTTTAAAGAGCAAAGCTGACTGAGAAGGTGCTAACAAGAAAATTAAATAGCGCTGAGTTATTGAAACTAATTCGACATTATGCATTTGGTAAATTGTAAGGATTGCTGTAGTTGTTGTGGAATGCCAATGAAGTGCAAACTATTTAAATGAATTCTGATATGACCATATTTATATAATTTCTATTTGTTCCTGCTGTGAACAGAAGTAAAATTGGAGTTGTAAGAGTCCTTTTTTGTTGCAAGTGCCAACCAAGTTCTAGCCTAGGTGCTATGTCAAAACTGTCCTATGTTGAACTTGCTCTCATTATAAAACCATGACATGTTTGAGTTGTCCTTTCTCATCAATCTAACTGATTTTTTTGGAAACTTCAGTTTAACTCAGTGCTAAAATAGATGACAGTGAACATTTATGTAAATATTTAGGGTTGCTCCACAAGGATTAGAAAAAGCATATTGCTGGACAAATGTTTCATCATGTCCTATTCATCAATAAATATTTGTGAAGTTACTCCTTTTATTCATGAATAGAACATGATGAAATATTTGTACAATCAAGTACCAAGGAAACAATATGCTTTCTTCGAATCCTTCTGGAACAACCCTTGTCAGTTTGTAGCCTTGTATTCTAAATTCTGATGAAATATTTTTATATGGAAGTACTAAACAAATATTTGGATGCAGAAACCTGCCAATGGGAATGGCACTGAGATCAACAACCCATTAATTAATGAGTTGCAGAAACTAGTTAATGGAAATGGCTCTGGAACTAAAAACTTGAATACTGGGATGCAGAATGACAACGGAATTAATATTTCAAATCATGAAATTACATGTCTGGAGGAAACTAAACTTTTGAGGTAATAGTCATACCTTGAGACCTTTAGAAGCTGTCTTTGGCTATGATTATTTTGTGAATTACAACTGATCCTGTACTCCGGTGCATGCTACTTTAAATTTTTATTGTATATCGAAGTACAAAAAATAACCAATAGTGTCTTGGGTTTCTATTTCATGATAGTGTAATTTGGAGCTTTTTAATATAATAGATTGACTATTCGGAGCCCAAGGACCAACTAGCATCCTGCCGTTTACAATTGTGAGGGGTGTGCATTTTACTGCCTGGGGACATATAAATCATGCAAATGTGTTTAGAGTCGCAGATGTATTACTAGTTTGTGGGAATGCGTTTATAGTCTCAAGTTGATGTCTGGATGGAAGTGCATTACTAGTCCCTTGTCACCAGTTGGCCCTTCTGAGCAATTATCCAACAACACCAAACTGCCATATTCAAATTTAGTCCCATGTTAATAGTTTCTACATCTGGGTGGGAGCGTGCTGCCTTAGGGGGAAGTGAGA
This sequence comes from Oryza brachyantha, assembly GCF_000231095.2. NCBI lineage: Eukaryota > Viridiplantae > Streptophyta > Magnoliopsida > Poales > Poaceae > Oryza > Oryza brachyantha. The sequence continues at coordinate 8,966,147 of NC_023169.2, read as the reverse complement.
ATGTTGACTTAAGTAGCAAAAATATTAGTGAGAATCCAGCTTCATGTTCTGTGCAGCAAACATCCCGTGTCAAACTAATCTTCTCTGTGTTCTGGTACCCTTGTCCTTGTGATCAAAATTTAGCATTTCAGTGTATTATATATGCACAAATCAAGTGTACTTATGTAATTCCACCAATTATGTTCATAGTTCTATACATTTTTATGAGATTGCATTCTTGATGAAGTAATGGATTTTAAATCCGCAAGAGATTTCGGGTTCATAATTAGAAAGGATCAACAAACCACCAGTTTTATAAATTTACATTCCTATATGTTGCATTCCTTTTTTTTTTTTTTGCAAAATGGTTTGTGCATATATTAATGCTATGGTTTAGTGACATGTAAATGGCACTAACTATAATTACAATGGCTTCTGCTTCCAGAGGAATCAAGACTGCCATCATTACTAGGATCACTTATGAGATTGCTGTTTGTGGAGATAATGGAAACAATGTCACTAAGCTTAGAGAGGTATTGATGGAGAATTCTGTAATCCTATATGCTTATTTTAGAGAAATTACTTCAAATAATAGTTGGTGTTTCTGAGTTGTTTATTTTTCCAAACAAATTAAGACATGGTGTTTTCCAGGATTACAAAATAAATGATTAAACATTACATTCCGAGCTTATATTCAAATTGATGTACTTGCCTGCTTTGGTAATGATAGCTAGTTCTCCACTCTAGCCATTTTAACTGTGTGTTGCTTTACGTATTTCTCTTGATTTGGAAAATCCGGAGAACTGACAGGAAATGAAATTATGTAACTATAATCAGAACTTCAAAGCTACTGCCATCTCTAACTTAATTCTAAATTACTGGGATTTATTTAGATCAGGATAAATGGTTACATTTCCAACCTCTACGTCAAAGCTGTACATAGCCATAAAGTTTGAGTTTATGAAAAATAAAGGACATGAGATGAAATAGCAAAACATAAACTAAATAAAAGTGTAGAAGCATATTACGCGTGAAGCCTGTTAGTAGCTCACTATCCAAACTGGGTGAATAAGCACCTGATGGATCATAATAAACTCCAAGAATGTAACTGCAGTAACCAAAATATCTTTATTCCCCTAACACTCTGTCGAAGACCATAGATTGGAGCTTGCTGATATTACAAGGAAAGTATTTGCTTTAGTTATCCTTATGTGTCATTTCCACTTTTATTTTTCTGTATTTCTATCCCAACTATTACATTATATGTTTGCAGTTTTTTTTTTTGACTGAGTAAATTCATAGTTTCTTTGATTCCATCCTTGAAGTTTCAATGCTCATTTTTGGTCTATATTTGGTATTATAAACTTCACAGAGCTAAAATATCATGCTAAATCTCATAGCATTATGCTTTGTGAATATTCAGATCTCTGGTGCAGACATTAGTGTTCACTATCCGCCTTCAAAGACCAGTGACATTCTGATGGTGATATCTGGAACGCCAGAACAGGCGCAATTGGCTCTGGCCATGTTCCTTGACATGGTCGAAAAGGCACAATGATCATCACCAGATCTTCATGCACGGAGAGCCAAGTCTGCTAAAGTCGCTGTTCGAATGAATCTGCTACTAACATTTTGCTGACACCAACTATATCAAGTAACGAGAAGTGACCCCCAGGTTCAATATGAGACGGTACCCTGGTTTAGCAACAGAATTCTTGCAAGGCAGGCACATTCCTCTATTTGCTGTCACGTCGAGAGCTTGAATCTTTGCAATCTCTTATGGTTCTCTACCTGTTGCAGTAATAGTGCGATTTTACTTCTTTTTTAATACTTTTCCTGTTGAGCTATTGCGCCCGGGTTATCCCTGCACGTTTTTAATATTTATTTTGCTCATTTATTGTTTTGCCAGAACCCTTTCTGTTTGGACGGTGCTGTTGAGTTTGCCTGGTGTGCCACACGGGAGATTTTAGAACTTTATATGTATTTTCTTTGTTCTTTATGGAGATCAGTTGGTTTCACTCACATAATAGCTTTGTCCAGGTCAGAGTTGTAGTCGAATATTTTGTCCAGCAACTGATAGATGCCAGCAGGACGCAAGCTGAGTCCCAAATGGAGTGACCGTAACTGAAGCGTACCTAAAGTTGTCTTGAAATGCAACATGATCAAGTGACAAAACAATCCACTTTTTGAACAGTCGCACGCTACAGCTCTACAAGTGATGTGCAGCATGTTGAGTTTATGGCTGTCAAGACATGTTTGGGCCAAATTAGTTAATAGCGTTATATGAGAACAGCATCCTCATGATAAGTTATACAGGTATTTTCAGGTAGTTTTATGAGTTGAAGAGCTGCAGTTAATTCTCACACACTTTGTACCCATCAACCTTATGCAATGTATTTCGAAACTAACTCACAGGAAAGATCAAAATGCATTCTATCGTACAGACTACCTATCAATACATCACAAGTATTATGTATAGAGAGACTATGGATGGATTCAAACTTGATAGCTGAATTTTTTTATTTGGTGTTGTATATAGGGTGAGATTTTGGAAGAAACCAATACTATTCATCATATTTAACATGTATATATAATTAGTTTGGTATATATATCACTGAGTTGTTTATAAAATATTACCACTGCAAAATTATAAATAAGATAAGTGGACATAGATATGATATATGTGTATTATTTGATGATAACTTTGCAATAGTTTGACATTTTTTTAACTATGTTATAGACTTAATAGTAATATAATAATGGAGAGGAAGTTTGGTGCATGAGAATATCAAATATAATGCATCTACAATTATGCATATGATGGAAACATTTTATCTAGATTAGAGAACATTAGAGAAGTTAACAAATGGTGAGAGAACAAATACCACTGTTATCTCTTCTTATCCTACACAATACAAGTACTCTCCTTTTTCATAAAAAGGGGTTTGCTTGTTGATCCATTAATCAAATAAATTAGGTCGGAAGATCGAATAAAAACTTTCACTATTTCTCTTTCCTCCGACTTCTTTTTATATTATATTTCATCTTTTATATTATATTTCATAAGGTTAAACGATAGGATCTAGAATATAAGTAATAAAGCCAATAAAACGGGCAATAGGTTTAGATATTAATTTTGTAAACAAAATATACGCATGCACTTAGTTTGACTTATATTAGATATTGTAATTTTCATGACGAAATATTAGAATGATATTGTATGCATACCAAGATTAGAAGATTATGGTATGCTGAGAGATGCCAATTCACTACTTACAAAACACATTATATGTTCCATTTGAACACATGAATATTTGGATATACTATATGAAAAATGCAGAAATGCAGGTATGGGATGTATATCTTCCTATCTTTTATCTAAATTTTTTATACAATCCAAACGAATTTTATCAAATTTACAAAGTTTTTTTCTCCAAATATAAATTTTGCAATAAAATTAAAATCATAAAATTCCCATTATTAGTAAAATATAGTTAATTCTTGGACAAAAGCATACATTAGAGTAAATAACATGGTGCGCAGATACTTCAAGGCTTAAATGATGGTTAGCCGAGACAATGAGACGAGATGTCTGAAAAAATAAAGCACAGACATAGATATAACATGAAAAAACCCTCCAAGGAAGGGAAGGAAAAAACCATAGGGGACAAAATCAATAATAACGACAGTGGGTTACCGTGGCCTATATTTAGAGGCATAAATTAGAATATCACTGGTATTGAACTAGTACTAGTATTGGAGTCATAATCGAATGAACCTTCCCTCGAGTCGGAACCCCTATAGTTACTAGATGGATACCCGCGCATTGTTGTGGGAGAACTGTGTGATAATATAACAGATATGAGTTTTAAATTTTTTTGTTACCTACTATATGATTTTTTATGTGTTTATTTATTTTTGTGCCTTACCAATTATCCATAAGTTATAAATGATTGGTTGTATGGTATGCCTTTTGGGGGAAGAAATGCAATTTACACTCTTGATGAATTTATTTTTGTGTCTTTTATCAATTATCCATAAGAATATTGGGTTGTATGGTGTGTCTTTTGGGAGAAGAGATGCAATTTACACTCTTGATGAATCATCCAAAGGCTAAAAACGATTGATGTGATATGAAGAAATGCAATTTACACCCTTGATGTACCATCCTAAGGCTAAAAATAATTGAGGTGATGTGGCTTCATGAGAGAAGAGAAAATTATCATTAACTATATTTAGTGGGCATGAACTTTTTTTTGAGCATGATGGGCATGAACTTTATAGAAAGAAGGGATATGATACAAAAAAATGTTTCCGAAACCCTAAAGAGTTGCGAAGCACCGTAACCACCCACTAAGTCCAAACAACGCTTGAACTTAGTGTTAGAAAATGACTCCGTGAGCATATCTACGGGATTACCATCGGTATGTATCTTACGCATAATTACTAGCCTTTAAGCAACAAAATTACAAATAAAATGGTGCTTGATACGAATGTTCTTGGTTTTGACATCAAACATATCATTCTTGGTTAACAAGTAGCACTATGGCTATCGTAATTAATAGTATTGACATCCTGTTGAATTCCAAGTTTAGAAAAACCCCATAACCAAATAGCTTTCTCCACACCTTAAGTAGTTGGAATATACTATACTTTAGTGGTGAAAAGGGCAGTGTTAGACTAAGGTGAAGCTTGAACCACATCAAGAAAAGATATATTCAGAAATATACCCTCTTTTATCAAGATCCCCAACATAATGAGAATCAAGAAGCCCAACAATATTATTTGTCTTTGCTTTATTCTTATAAAACACCAATCCAAAATTAGAAATAACTTTCAAATAACAGAGAATCCACTTATCTGCATTCCAATCTGCTTTGGCACGATTATGCGTAAATCTGCTATCCACACGAACTACAAGAGCCAAATCTAATCGAGTGTAAATCATAGTATATATAAGATTGCTAATGACTCTTGCGCAAGGAAAACATGACATATAGTCTTTATCATCTTCATTAACAGGACACTAACTTGAAGATAATTTGAAATGTGAAGCGAAAGGTATAAAAATAGGATTGGAATTATCAAGATTAAATCTCTCAAGTATCTTCGCAATATAACTTTTCTAAGTTAGAACACGTTTACCAGCCTTATGGTCACACTCAATTTCCATGCCAAGAATTTTTTTTTCACGGGACCAAGATCATTGATTCTAAATTCATGAATAAGTTGAATCTTAAACAAATCCATCCGTGACTTGTCATGAAAAGCAAAGAGCATATCATCCACATAAAGCAACAAATAGACAACATATCTATTGAGAAGTTGCTCAGAATAAACACTTCTATCATAATTGCTACGAAAATATGGTTATGCAATCACAAAGAATTGGACCTTTTCTACAACTACCTAGGAACTTGTTTCAAACCATAAATAGATTTCTTCAAGTGAAAATTTAAATGCTCTTTTGTAGTAATAACACAACTGGGTTGTGTCACAAAATTATCATAGTCTAAATCTCCATGCTAGAAATTAGTTTTAAGATCAAGTTGCTCTATATCTAAGTCAAATAAAGAAATAAAAGCAAGCATAATTTGAATGGAAGAGTGTCACGCCCAGAAATTCCTCACACGAATTTCTGAACTTAATTGTGTGTTAAATCCCTGTCCAGGACCAGCCAGGGTACACAAAAAGACAATGTTGATTACATAACCATCGTTCTTAGAAACAACTGAAAATTACACTTATTCTAGCGAAAATGCAGCGGAAAGAAAAATCAAAGGGGTAGACTAGCTCCAGCGGGTACGGCTCCAGTCCACAGGCAACACTTCGACGGCGGAACAGCTCACTCCTGAGAGGCACCTCCATCGGACTCTGCTTCTAGCTCTGGGTTGGGAAAGTTAAGCAAGGCTGAGTACAAACCACCGTACTCAACAAGTAACACACACAAGGGGGAAAATAAATGATGCATAGGGGTTAACAAGGACGGGCTAGGGTTAGTTACGACAAAGCAGCAGTTTAAATAAATAACAGAGATTGAAAGAATAAAGGTAATTTAAATACAGTAAAGCATAAATAGGTAAACAGTTGTAAAATACCACAACACTGTCCAACGTTACACCACGTTGCAACAGGCCCAACCACTACTCAACGTTACACCATGTTGCAGTAGTCCCAAGTGATAACCAATTTACTCAAGTTATTAGGGTTCACTAATCACAGTGAAGCTGGGAGTTCGCCCGTAACCGTGGGCACGGCTATTCGAATAGTTTATACTCTGATCAGAGGTGTACTACTGTACCCACAAGACACGACTCCACTACACTTGAACGTGCGCCGACATACCACCACGGCATACCGGAAAGGAGACCGTGATAGGACCCGTTACACAACCCTCCCTATTTAATCGTACCACACTTCAGGTTTCACCCCCTCCTTTACACCAAGTCGGGCAGTCCCCTCTTGTGCCTCGGTAGATCCGGAAGCAGGAGAAGCTTTCGTTATACCACGATTGCCCGTCCATACTCCATCACGCCTACCCTTGCCTGGGTACGTCAAATAGTTCGAAGTCATGCTCCAAATCCCACCTTACCCATTTCAGCATGTGGTTAGCACTTAACGACTTCCAGGGTTTCCCGTGAACCGGTCCTTAATCGCCATGGGTGCGACTCTCAAAACCATGCACCCATAGCCCACCATTCTCAATATTTTAGTTGACATTAACCCGAACCGGGTAGTGAATCACTATCTTGGCTATTCAGAACTAAGCATAATTATATGTGATCCCATGAGCTATTTGTTCTAAGCATGGCTAAGCATTAACCTAGGCCTGACTCTAATCAAGTTACCCCTGGTCCAGCAACGAACAAAGTTGGATAAACAACGACATACTCATAAGGTTTACCCGAAAATAGCATAAAGTAAGTACTTTGATTAAAACAATGCATATTTGAAGTCAAAAAGCGGGGAATTTGCAATAATGGGTTCAATATGTTCAAGGATGAGTGTCACTTGCCTTGCTCTGGCCCTTGGGGAACTTCGGCGACGATCTCGAAGTAAACCGGCTCTTCGGCGGGGTCCGAATCTAAGCGACAAAGCACAAAAATAAATAAAACAGGCACAAACTCTACTGAAACAGCAAAAGAAACTATTTTTAATGGATTCTTGATAATTTTATGAATTTAATGAAATTTGAATGGACCTAAACGGAGACTAGATGAATTACTTATGAATTTTAGAAGTTTTCTGGGTTTTTTAACTAAACAGAAAAGTCCTAAATCAATTATTGCGCAATTAATGGGGCTGCTGACGTCAGCGAGGAGAGAGGTACTGACGGCTGACAGGTGGGGACCACCTGTCGGTGAGAGAGAGAGGGAGAGAGGCGCTGACAGCTGGGCCCGGGAGGAGAGAGAGAAGGCGGGCGCGGGGAGCGACTGACGAGTGGGACCCACTCGTCAGCGAGAGGGAACAGAGAGATGGGGACCGAACGCGCGGTCGGGCGGACGGCGGCGACCGGCGGGAGCGGCGGGCGACGCGGCGGCGGCGGCGCACGGCGACGGCGGCGCACGGCGACGGCAACGCGACGGCGACGGCGCGACGGCGACGACCGGCGAGAGGCGACAGCGCGACGGCGACGACGGCCGGGGCGGCGACGCACGGGCGCAACCCGGCAGAACAGCGGCGACGGCGACTGGCGAGCGGCGGGAAATCCTGTCCAATTTGAGAAAGAAAGAAAAAGAAAAAGAAAAAGGAAAAAGAGAGAGGGAGGAAAATTGGACTTCGGCCCAATTTGAGAAGGAAGGGAAAAAGAAAGGAAAAAGGAGGGAAAAAGGAAAACCCCACTTTTGCCGAGTTTTAAATTAATTTGTTTGGCCAAATTTTATACTTCTGCAATTTGAATTTAAATCCTGTTAGTCGATTTGCGAGCCTCGATTTAAGTGAATTAATTCCTTTTAGAGGGATTTTTCCTGAGTTAATTAAGCCAATTGTTATTTACGGATTTCTTTTTACAATTTAGGCTTAGGACGAAACTCCGGGTGTGACAAAGAGTAACGTACAAGGGAAGAAAGCACTTTATTGAAGTCAATACACTCCCTTTGGTCAAAACCTTTCACCATAACCGGGATTTTCATCTTGCAAGTTCAACTACATAAATAACTTCATTCTTGTTATAAAGAAATAAAAGCAAGCATAATTTGAATGGAAGAGGAACGTACAATGGAAGAAAGCACTTTATTGAATTCAATACACTCCATTTGGTCAAAACCTTTCACCACTAACCGGGATTTTCATCTTGCAAATTCAACTCCATAAATAACTACATTCTTGTTATGAATCCATTTGCACTTTAATGGCTTTTTACCTGTTGAAGCTCTACAAAATCCTATGTATGATTTTATAAATGCTCTTGATTTCTCATTCATAGTTGCCAGGCACTTAGAAGAATTTTGATGTAAGATAGCTTTAGAATAAAAAAAGGTGCAGTGTCATCATTAACATCTTGTGCAGCACAATAAGACATACTCCCTCTATCCCATAATATAAAAGCATCATCAACATATCTACAAAATCCAATTCCCTATAATTAGTTTTTAATCTAGATTATAGATACCCTTTGAAGAAATAGAAAAATACCCCACCTCCAAGAGATGTGCTAAATCTAAACTAATTGTGTGCCATACCATTAACTACCAACAAAAACATAAGACATACGTCATACCACGGCCGCTCCACATAGGAACAATCATTCCTAGACGCATAGCCCTGTGAGTGTTCTTCTCATGTTGCCACCCCTTTATGACTTTCTCCCCATCGTCGTCATCATTACTTGTAGCCATGATCAGAACATCGTCGCCCCTAGGATTAGGTAAAACAGATGTGCACCTCCATTCTTTATACGAGCTAGCAGTGCACCATGAGGAGTTATTTTATCACACAAGATCCATAGCATCTGTGCTGTTGTTGACTTTAATTTAACAAAATATCGGGCATATGTGATAGATATTCATGTCATCAAGAAGGTAATTCTCTTGCCAAATACACTAATCCAATTTACCCTAGCCGAACCCAAAGTCAAAAATTTGAGTTGAGGATATGTCATCGTAGAGAAACATTAACTTGATCTCATAGTTAATATTGTAGCTCAATCTTTCTTTTGTCCCCAGTGTGTTTTGGTTCCCATCAAATTACTAATAGAGAAAGACATGAGTCGTCCGAGCCAACTCATCCAAAAGCTATTAGATGATGAGTCTTCATAGGATGGTGGTGAGAAATTTATTTTGTCGGCGGTATAGATAGTACATGGTCAGGACATGAGCGACCATGAACCAAAGCATGGCGGCTCTGTGTATGGGCACCAAGTAATTGATCTGGACATGGTAAGGCCATTATAGACTATACAATAACTACTTCTTTGAAAATCTTACATATGGCCCTATTTATTTTAGGCGTAGGTTTGTAAATTATATGTGTTTTCCTGTATGTGTTTCAAATATTAGTTCATGTGATTTATTACCGACAATATATGTGCATGTTTAGAAAGGGACGTCATCTTTTTTTGCTCGCCATGAATCCAATGGAAGCACATGATACCTATTTTGTTCATAAAAGTAATGCGGCTGGTATACTTGGATTGTCTTGTATGCAAAAGATTACAGCAGTATGTTGAGTTATGGAATTGCAGCTGATGTAGTTGATGAGTATGTATGTATTGGAGGATCTACTGATATAGAGAGTCTAAAAAGGGTTTGTCATGGATGAAGTTTTTGGAGAGGAGTAATTAAGATCACCAAACAAGACTGATAGCTAGATTACTTGCGATTGGGGAAGCTAGAGGATTCCCCAGAATGTTGGGCTCTCTTGATTGTATTCACTGGAAGTGGAAGAATTGCCCTATTGCATGACAAGGTCAATATGCAGTGAAGTCTCGGGAACCTAATATAGTTCTAGAAGTTGTTGCCTTACATGACCGATGGATTTGGCGTGCTTTCTTTGGTTTACCAGATTCCCACAACGATATTAATGTTCTTCAAAGGTCACCATTGTTTGCAAAGCTAGCTGAAGGTGAGGCTTCCAAATGAAACTATTGCATTAAACATCACAACTATGACATGGGGTATTATCTTGCATACGGTATTTATCCTTTATGGGCAACAATTGTGAAGAGCATTCAGATGTTGCAGGGGAATAAGAGAAAATATTTTACGAAAGCCCAAGAAGTCGTTAGGAAGGATGTTGAATAAGCATTTGCGGTTTTACAGTCTTGCTTTGCTATTGTTTGTGGACCGGGTCATTTTTAGGATACGAAAACTCTGGGTCGAATCATGAGAGCTTGTATAGTAATGAATAACATGATTGTGGAGGATGAGTGAGATGATGATTTTGATTTAGATTATTATGAGATGGGAGAATAGGTGAGAGGTTCACATGGAAGAATGACTGATTTTTATGAGTACATTCCCATGTACAAAAAATCAAAAACAAAACAACTCACTTTTAGCTTCAAGAAGATCTCGTCGAACACTTGTAGCAACATCATGAAGACCAATATTAATACTCACTTTATGTCGGAGATTCTTGTTAGTTTAGATTGTTTACAAATAAGTTCTATTTATTTTACATAATTAGTAGAATGAGAATCACATTGATACATTTTTATTTATGCCAAATGTATTTTTAGGCATCATTTGTATAAATGCAGCATAGCAGCAGTACAAATGCATCATTCCAGTAGGATATCAGTAAAAACAAGACAATTTCAGCAAATTTGAATTATTCCAGCACCATTATATTCCAGTAGCATTTCAGCAAAAAAAACAAAACACTTTCAGCAAATTAGTACCATTCCAAGTAGCTTTTAAGAAAAATAGTACACTTTTAGCACCATTCTTGTCTAAAACAACAAACTTTCGGTACCAGACCTTATAGTTCAGCGAGAAACAATACGATTCTTCTAACAACGTTCCCAACATAACTAAAAAAGATACAAACATGCATGAATATTGCAGGGCGCTTATTCTTCAACTATTCGGCCAAGCTATTTAGATGTCACTAATAATATAGACCTTTAGGTTCTTGTAGTATTCTTGCTAAGGGAGTTCCATGTTAGAAACATTTGTTCTCAAAATCCTCTCTTCTTCTATCATCCTCTTGAACTCAAACTTCTCTTTCTCCATTAAAATTCTTTTTTCTTCTAGCGTGAATGCATGATTATGGCTCTCCTCTTTCTAAATCTCTTTCTTCTTGGCCCATAGATAGTCCAATGATTCGATATGGGATTGATCAGATCGTTGCCTTAACTTTTCTTTCATCCTTTTCCTTCCAATTGGTCTTTTGCTCTCTCACCATTATTGCCTTTAATACGCACAACTGTTGAAAGTGTTGGAGTTGGTTTGGTGGTACTCTTATGCGTTCTGTTAGGTGTTTTTTGAGCTACCAACTTTTCCATCTAAATACACTTATCAAACCACTTTGTTTGGTTCTTTAACAGATTGTAGCAATCCATGTATGTGAACGCTCTATTTTCATTTACTGCATTATACAACTTTCTACCCTGCAATAACTGAAAATAGAAAAAGAAATAGACAATGTTAGTGAAGTATGACACCAAAAAGGCAATGAGAATATATGAGAATAACTCTAACCTTGTCCTCAATGGTAACACCACTTTCATTCCTATTCTCAACCCGACATAATCATCCACAAAACCTGTTGACTGCGTCACGTATCCTAGCCCAACGGTGATTAAGTGAACCTTGAGAGCAATATGAATTGAAGGTCTTGTGCTCATGGAAATATTTGTAAATCCAGTTCCAATAGGTTGATTTTGATTGATCAACACCTTAAACTGCATCTAAACTAATATTTAACGATGTTGACACCAATAAGTAGTCCTCAGTTTTATCAAGTTCATTATTTGTTGATTGTTCATGCTTTGGTTGGCTACCCAATACACTTCAATCAAAGGTATATGTATCCTCTCTCATCAAGTTTATGTAAAATCTCTCACTAGCCATTCTATCTGGCCATAGAATACATTACAACCAATTGGTATTAATTCAGATATATTCCTAGGAACAATTAAAGTGATTGATGTTACCATCTAGCACTCCCTCTTTATGCTAATCTGGTTACTAAACTTATCATAGTTATCTATGTCTCTGCTTTTTAAGTGCTCCTGAGCAACATCACACCATACTAAACAATATTTCACATTTTTTTATCTAGAACAACAAAAGAACATGCCCTCCTTATAAAAAAAGATGTAAGAGAAACATATGTAGTACTATCAGAATTCATGGTCAAATGATTGGATATTCAGATAATCTATGCATGGTCATAAGATATAGTTTGACCAAGTTGATAGCATGTCATTCATAGCCATAGGCTCAACATTCAGAACTATAGGCTAGTTCTACAGAAACACACTGAAGCCTAAATTTCAGATGGAAGACAGTGAAAATAGCCATCCCAGATGAGGTAGCAAGCACTATTTACTACTCCCTCCATTTTATAATGTAAGATGTTTGACTTTTTTGCTTGCAATATTTGATCATTTGTCTTATTCAAAAAATTATGGAAATATCATTTATTTTGCTTTTGACTTACTTTATTATCAAAAGAACTTTAAGCACGACTTGTCATTTTTTATATTTGTACTAAATTTTTAAATAAGACGAATGGTCAAACGTTCCAACCAAAAAAGTCAAACATCTTACATTATGAAACAGAGGTAGTATCTAACAATTGCCAAATATATAGCTCTGATTACCAGAAGATATCAAATCAACTTTGAAATGTCAGGATGCTTACATAGGTATTTCCCTAAGAACTAAAAGCCTAATCTCCATTACATACAATAAGTATCATCTAGATGATTAGTCAAGTCCAACCCATATTTTCCAAGAATTGCTTCCAAATATTTTTAGTGTATATACCCCTATTCAAGTAGCAACTAGCACAAACCGTACATAGCTCCAATCTGAGACGAAGTGCATGATCATCTCTGAAAATATACCCCAGTACTATTATTTCTTAAAATATGTCCCACTACTACTATTTCTGACAAGGATGCTAAAGGTTTGGTTGCACTATACATTATGGTGTGAATTAAATTAGACGCATTTGTGTGCAATTCCATAATTGAAAGTATGTCTTTTGACAGAACAATGTAAGTGAAGTTCATGATATGACATTTAGCATACACCAGTTTGTTTTATAGTCATTCTCTTATTGCAAAATCAAATGTACAGACTTGAGAGGTAATAGGTCAACTATTCCATTTCATACTTCCTTAAATTGTTATATAAACAAATTTCATACTACCTCAAAACAACCAACACAGGAAAACATATGAGTGTCAAGCTTATATACTGAAATTGCTTCTTTTGAGGAATTCATCGCCACCACCAGACCAATCCCTGGACAAATTGACACCAGCTGATTCATGGTTGAGGGGATATAGCACTTCTTCCTCTCTAACTAGGATCTCTTGCTCCCCTTTGCCCTCTGTCGCATGAATGTTGGAGGATGGCAGTTGACAGCTATGGATGTTGGAGGATCTCAGCTACATGGGAGCAAGGGGAGAGGTACTGAGCCGGTGTCCTGAATCGAGATGGCGGCGGTGGCGGTGCCTGTAAATGCAATGACACGAATTGATTTGTCGGTGGTGGCGATGCCTACGGCTGACCTTTGTTGCCTAGATTCATAGTTCCGCATGCAGCATTCACGAGAAAAGCCAGTGGCAGAGATACTTGGGGGAGCGACGCAACATTCCTATTGGCTGTGAGTAAGATGACACCGGCGGCTGACCTCTGCCACCTAGATTCACGGTTCCGCGCGCAGCCATCGTGAGAAAAGCTGATGTTAGAGATGCTTGGGGGAGTCATGCCACCATTCCTGCCGACTGTGACGAAGACAACGTCGACAGTCGAGGAACTCGGGCCAGCAGAGGACGAGGGCACGAGGAGGAGCTAGATTACGGCAACATCTCTTCCAGCAGGGGCAAAAGGAAATATTTCGTGGATTGGGAATGGAACCAGCGTCCCTACAAGTGGAGACCGATAAAATATGGTTTGGGAATTCCAACTTTTGGGCCTAGGAATAAGAATGTTGTTGGATTGGATTTTGTATGAAAAATACCCTACTTTTGGTATTAGAGTCCATTTACTAACTCTGGTGGTGATGCTCTAAGGTGCAACTAGCACTACTATTTTAGATTACCTAGGTGCATGTATGTATGCATGTAATATGGTTGGAAATTTTGATGGTGAAGAATTTAAAATATATTAAATTTAGAGCAAATATATGTGCTAGTTAAGGCATGCTAGCATGCACGTCTTATATTGTGGAACAAAGAATAAAAGCAGTTATTCCTTATATTATGGGATGTATGGAGTATCATATATGTCACCAGATCTAACTGGCAATAGAATATTTCGTCTAATTCTATCTTGAGTCAAACATTGATCGTTATTGTCTGAAGACGATGAATGAGAAACTTGTTGTGTAATAGGAGAAACTAAATAATTAGAACCAACAATAGGCAAAGCTACCTTAATTTTTGCATTTCTTGCAACAACTCCAATAATTTCATATTCAATAGTGGGTAAATTACCACTATCGGTGAGACAAAAACACCATTATTAAAAGTGACATCATGACTAATCATCAACTTATAAGCATCAGAACACCATAAATGATATCTTATGACACCGGAGTGATAGCTAACAAATACTCTCTCTGTCCCAAAAAAACCAATTTTCCGGTTGCCGTGTCCAACGTTTGACCGTCCGTCTTATTTGAAAATTTTTCAGGAAATTAGAAAAAAAATTAGTCACATGTAAAGTACTATTTATGATTTATAATCTAATAAAAAAATATCAATCGCAAAAAAAATTTAAATAAGACGAAGAGTAAAAAATTATAGGTAAAAAGTGAAAAATTGGTTTATTTTGAGACGGAGGAAGTATGCATTTCATTGCTTTAGGCTCTAACTTTCGAGTGCTAGCATGAACATATGCGTGACAACCAAAAATTCTTAAATTAGAATGATCAATTGGTTTAGCTAACCCAATTTCTTCTAGAATATGAAAAATTGAGAGCTGAAATTGGGGAACGAGGACCAAATAACAAGTTGTAGAAACAGTTTCAAGCCATAAACCACATGTATTCAATATGCTTTCATTTGAAAGCATAACAAGGGGTTTTTGAGAAGATTATGATTCGTACACTCTGCCACACTATTTTTTTTAAGTTCACCTAACAGTCAAGTGTCTTGTAATATTACGATTAGCACAAAAATTGTCAAGCTCACCAGTCCAAAATTTCAATTCATTATCAATTCTAAGCTTGTTAACTTTTCTGTTAGATTAACTTTCTACAAGAAAATTTCACTTCTGAAACCCTGAAAGAGATTTATCTTTATGTTTCAAGAAATAAGCCCAAAATTTACGAGAAAATCCATCCATGAATATTATAATTAAATTACATACATCCTCCAATAAAATGATAATTAGACTTGCTCTAAAGATCTGAATGAATATAATCAAAAATTACTTCACTCTCCCATCCACCAGGTATATCATATATATATATATTGTCTTGCCAACTACTACTACTAATTTATGTATAAAACATTTCAAAATAGTAGTATATATTAGTGCTATTTTGTATATCTAAAAAACAAGTTCTAAACAATACTAGCATGTATAATTCATATTCATCTGAACAAAGTAGGGTATTTAGCTAGTGTTAAGTACCGAGAGTAACAGGAGGTGATCCCCCAAGCTCCAGGTTCAATATGAGACAGTACTCTGGATGAGTAACAGAATACTTGCAAGGCAGGCACATTCCTCCTACATATTGCAGTAATAGTGCTAGCGAGTACATTTCATGTTGTGCTCTTGCGCCTGTGGTAGCCTTGCACTCAAGTCATTTTGCTCTTTTTTTTTGCAAGGATCCTTTTCTGTTTGGATGGTGCTGTTGATTTTGTCCTGTGTGCCACATAGGAGATTTTAGAATTTTACATGTATTTTCTTGTTTTTATGGAGTCCAGGTTAGAGTGTGTAGTGCTATTTGTCCAGCAAACCGATACATGCATGCCAGCAGGACGCAAGCAGTCACATTCTACGAGTCCCAGATACAGTACCCTTATTGAAGTGTACCTAAATATGGCTCGAAAACGCAACACTATCAGGTGACGAAACAATCCACAATCAAGTAACAAAAATCTGCTTTTTTTTCTATTTGTTTGAATAGTCCAACACTACAGCTCAACAAGTGATATGAAACATGCATTTTGAGTTTACGGTAGTCAAGATTTGATTTGGCCAAATTAGTCGATAACGTTATATCAGAACAACATCCTCGTGATGAGGTATTTTCAAGTAGTTTAATGAGTTAAAGAGATATAGTTAATTCTCATACACTTTGTACCCATCAACCTTACGCGATGCATTTCGAAACTAACTTGTATGAAGATCAAAATGCTTCCTACCAATGCATCATATGTATTCTATATATAAAAGTAGTGGTGCTACTTCAGTCTATGGATGGATGCAAACTTTTTACTCATTGTTGTATATAGAGTGAGATTTTGGAAGAAACCAATATTATTCATCATATTTAACATGTACATATATAATTGGGTCGGTATATAGTATTGGATAAGATACTCACACTTCAAGGCTATAAATAAGATAATGATTTTATGTGATACTTGTGGTAGGGATATTCGTAATTTGTACATGTATATATATATTACTGTCGATTCAGATCAGCTAGGTTGATAGTTGGTTATCCTTACAACACTGAGTACACAGAAATTCACCGTCTCTTCTTGAGTCCCGCAATCGCAGCACCACGTCTTCTCTGGTTAACAGTGTGCCGAAACACAGATGGCCTCGCCGAGAAGGCTAATCCTTGTTTACGAATCGAAGGACATAAACAAGAACAAGAAAAAACAACTAAAATAGCAGATGAATGATTAAGCTCACAAGTTGGGGTCTTACAAACCGATCTAGTGACGACATTGTTTTTGACAGAAATAATCTAAGCAAAACACAACCCTAACCTAACCGACGGCTACTGATATATAAAGATTAGAGTTGTGCAAGACCCTTGGATTTTGTCCCTAATAGACTCGGATACGATACATGGCCCAAAAGGCCCAAAGACGGTGACATGGCACCGGAACAGATTCTGGACGACAACTTGTTCAGTCCATTCCCGTTAACTCGGAATGAATTTGGATATGGACCAGATCCATTGGAAAGTTTATCTTCTTAGCTTTCCATCCATATAAAAAACGCCCCAATCCGAGCATGTATGCCACCTAGGCGACTGGTCTAGTGCATACTAGTCATGGACTCCGAACCATGGTCGAAGTCGAATTGGTTTGGCCTCCACCTTGACTTCGACGTCCTTGATGATCCTCCACACCTCCAAGCATCTCTCTAAATGTCTCCATGTCCTCTCCATAATTATTGATCATAATACAATTATTAGATAGCAATCTATTGTCCAAATCATATAAAGAAGAAAATAGGAACGAGCCCACCTCTAAATTTAATTGTTGTGCGCGAGCTCTAGTGATTGGACCTTGAATATCCAATGGAGGTGTATTGTGTGCCTCGGAAGGACTGACGACCTCATCATCCTCTCCCTCTTGAGTTGAAGTCGTCCTCGACTCAAACGCATCCTCCTCTCCCAAGTAAGGCTTCAAATCTGAAATTTTAAAGGTAGGACTAACCCGAAATTAGGAGGCAACTCAAGTTTATATACGTTATCATTAATCTTCTCAATTATTTTAAAAGGGCCATCAGCCCTAGGCATTAACTTTGTTTTTCTCAAATCTAGAAAACACACCTTTCTCAAGTGCAACCACAATAAATCACCTACTTCAAGTTTTACTTCTCGTTTTCCTTTACTACCAGCGACTCTATACTTTGCAGTCATCTTTTCAATGTTGTGCTTAGTTATTTCAAGCACTTTCAAAATAAATTCAGCACGGTCTTTAGCATCACTATGAATTCTCTCACTAGTAGGCAAAGTTAGAATATCAATAGGAGCACAAGGGTTGAAACCATACACTACATGAAACGGACTTACCTTAGTAGTAGAACACGTTGTCCGATTGTATGCAAACTCCACATGAGGCAAACATTCTTTCCACGGACAGTTTGCAAGTAGGTTTAGCAAGTGGCTAGCAAGGAGGCTAGCGGAAGTAGGGCGATTAACAAAAGCCGGCTTGCGACCTATCTAATCAGGCTTGCAAAAGCGGTTTATTAACACAACGCGGCTAGTAATCCGAAACCGAGTAGAACTCGATCTCTCAAGGCAGGCTCTCGCGTAACACGACAGATAGATCTAGAACAAAAGAAAACGTGAAACTAAACCAGCGACCACAAACTCGACTAGGACACAAACTCAACACTACGCACTCTGAAATCGAATTATGCAAAGGCTAAACACGGTCTAGGTTAAGGAAAGACTATCGACTAATTTTTTTGGCTTTTTTATAGACTCTAGGACAAAGGCGAAAACAAAAAACATAAACTAGGGCAAAGACACTGAGCGAACCTGACGATGAACCTAGAGCTCTGGTACCAACTGATGTGGACTATGGTTCCCGATCTTCCGAAAGGTTCTGATAAATAGTCGATTTGGGCGGAGTTGCGACAAACATCGATCCGGCTTCTTGAGCCCCGCCATCGCAGCACCACGTCTCCTCTGGTTACCACTGTGCTGAAACACATATGGCCTCGCTAGAAAGGCTAATCCCTGTTTGCATCGAAGAACACAAATAAGAACAAGAAAGAAAAAAACCAAAATTGCAGATGAATGATTAAGCTCACGAGTTGGGGTCTTACCAACCGATCTAGCGGCGACACTATTCTTGATAGAAATAATCTAAGCAAAACCCAACCCTAACCTAGGCGATGACTACTGATATATAAAGGTTAGAGTCGTGCAAGACCCACTGGACGCGTCCCTAATGGACTCGGACACGATACATGGCCCAAAAGGCCCAAAGACGGTGACACAACACTGGAACATATTCTAGACGTCAAATTGTTCGGTCCAAAAAAAATATATAAAACGAACGGTCAAACATGTATCAAAAAGTTAATGATGTCAAACATTTAGGGCCGAAGGAAGTAGCAAAAAGCACACCCTTACAACTTTCACCCGAAATATATACAGTGGGATATGCAATCCAATGGAGAGGGACACATATATAGTGCAACCATCCTCATTCGTGATGTGCCAGAATGTGTTATCTTCAATGTAGCCTATGGTCCGTACACTTATCCGTAACATGCACTAATTTTAGCCCTTTATTGATGACTCATCTCGTATTTGATAGGCCATAGTCTGGCCAGTCATAGATGGCACTTTTCCGTCTGATGTTAGAACTATGCGTTTCTTCATCATTTCGTTTGCGAGAATAATGGCTTAGAACATGTAGAGTGTCTCTACGCATCTCGTTTTAGCCCCAGAGTGATGACAATCTGTGTCCCGATCAATTGCAACTACGGCGCATATATGCAAATAGCAACGTTACGTGTGTAGTTTCATTGCCATGTCCCGTTTTAGTCCTAGCACTTTTGGTTACGGGTGTAGTTTCATTGCCATGTTGTTTGATTACCAGAACATAAGCAACTGCTAAATATTTGTTTTCCCTATTATCGCCTGAGATCTCTCCTCTCCTCTGCCTGCCACGTTAATATTAATAGAAAAAAGAGCTAATGATGTTTTGGTTACAAAATCCATCGTCTCAGCTCGGTGTCGAATTACTAAAGGAATAAAAAACACCCAAGAATCATTAGTCATTAGCCAAGCAGGAAACAAAGTTTAACAGATCATTGATATTGATGCCTGGTACCAGTTCCGACACACAAGGTACCAAAGATTATATATAGGAAATCCTTGAATTAGTTCATCATAATCAAATGCCTAACCCATGCTATGGAGTTCCTAACAACAAAGAAGAAAGCAAAGAAGTCAAACCCCTGACAAGAGTACATCAGTGCAAATTTGCTTTGTGCTTGCCTTCCAAAACCTAAAGATCATCCCATTAACACGGAATCGTCGCTGCCGTGTTTTGGGCTACTGTACAACTAAAGTCTAGCTACATGCTCTGGGACAAGCTTTCATATGCTGTTCACAATAGCGTTCTTCTGTTCCCTGTGAAAGGGCAAAAAAAGATTTAATTTTAATTTTGCCAAACAACAGTCAGATCGTCCTAGAGCCCATTCAATGGCCACTCAGATCCGCAACTTGGGGACACCCTCGTTACATCCTCATTATCTGTGTCACCCGATTCTGAAACGAAAAGGTGAGAATCATCAATGATCTCAATCTCAACGTGTATAAGCAGCATGTGTGAGTTTAGCGAACATCCATACCTGTTTGTTTGGCCGTTCCATTCTGAGTATTTTCTGTGACATCCTTGGCAGTAGAAGATTCTGGAAGGTCAGAAGATGGCTTTGACCCTTCTGCTGGGGTTGAAGCCTCCGCCTTGTCTGTCCCAGGTATGCACTGCTGCTCGAGCATCATCTGAAGGCACTTCCCCTGCTCCTCAATTCTCAGCTGCAAACTTCTTTGAATCTGCAGTGTAAATAAGCATTTAATCAAAAGGGTTAGTTTCAGAAAATTTAACGTCCTGTGTCAATTTCCCAGGGATGCTGGGGAAATGCAAAGTTCAATTCGATCTTGGTACAGGTTTCTACATAATCCATGCACCTCTGCATCTTAATCAATTAGACTAGGATTCCGGTTTTGAAAATACTATACCTTGAATTGCCTCATCATTTTAATGCATCCCATATACAAAAACATTTAAGGACCTAGCACACTTTCAATACTCTGGCCCTTGGGCCTTGGACTGTTGGCCCTGTGATTGTATGGTTGTCGCGTATGCTAATCCATGATACTAGGTTTCTAGCCATGTCTAATGAAGAAGAGCTGAGATAAGGTCGCCATCAGGTATAGCTGACTGATGAAATTGGAAGTTAAAGAGGAACAGATGAAACAATACAAAATATGGGATTCTATGGCAAAGTATAATAAAAATTAACAATAAGGATCATATTTTCCTCATGAGCTACACTACCCTTTATTTCACATATCCACATATACATAAAACCCTGAACAAAACTGCATCCATATGCTATTTTTAAAGGTTGGTCTTGATTTGAAGATACTTGTTTTGGAAATTTTTAAGGCAACCTTTTCCACCTAATACCCCTATCAATTCACTTATTTCATATAAAGCTGAAGGGTTGGTTACTTGGTTACATAATTCAGAACAGAAAGAAGGCTAAAGCACTAATTGATAAAGCAATCCAGATCATAGTAGTATTATGTAGCGAGAGGCTTGCCTACCTTTTCTGAACCTACCAAAGATCTAGAACGGCATATGAATTGATTTTAACCCCCCCCCCCCCCCCCCTCGTATCTCCCTTTCAGGAGGCATCTAAAGTATGGAAGAGCATTACATTATGATGATACACACCTCAAGCTGTTCATGAAGTCGCTTTTGAAGTTCTAACTGGAGACGCAGTGCCTCAGTGAGATCAAAATTCCTACAACAGAATACAAGAACACTCAGGACCTCATAACAAGTAACTTGCAGATCCCCAGATAAGTTGACTAAAACAGCAAGTGATTCCATAGTTGCAATCAGAATAGTAGCAAAAATGCGGGCAAGAAAAAACTGCCATTAAACAGACAAAGGTCAAACAGTTTTTCTATTGTGGAAGGTCAATGCTGTATATATTCACTGCTTACTACATGCAGTTGCATTGCATATATAGAGATGACAGGTAAAACAAAAGCTCCAAGGAGTTTGAATGGGTTTCATGGATTTCTATTGGTAATAAAGAATCAATTCCAAGCAACTTTCAGAACAGAAAATAGTGTTGTAATGACTAGAAATGTCCTGTCCTGTCAATTAAACAGTTGACTGCTCAGCAAAATGTTAAGAATTTGATCAACGAATTAGTATTTTGTTTTTCCAAACAACAACCTTTCATGAAGAATCTTCAACTGAACCAGTTTTCCTGATTATATGGTTGAATACAAGATTCCAAATGTTCCAACAAAAGAGACCATGGCAGTGCATCTATTTTTGTTGCAATTTATTGGCATCAATATCATCACTACATGGTGAAAGCTTAATAAAACTCATGTCGACAAACGTACCCTCCTTTCAGGTCTAGAGATGGTATGTCCTCTTTTGAGGCTGCCTTCTTATCTGAAGAACCTGGAAATTCTCAAGGTGATGAACATGACAGGGTGTTTCAAACAAATGCAACAAAACACAGTAAAAGTGGAACATAGCAGACCTTCAGATAATTCTGGTCTATATCGAGCTGTTCTGTATTTCTGCAAAACAAATTAACTCAACATGAAATAGAAGATAAATTTTCTTTCACAACAGTGTCCTGTAATAGGGCCAACTGACATACCTGAAGATGACTTTTTACATGATAAATGGTCAAATTGTCTGCCTTCATTAGCTTCAACACACCCTTAGGCGTAGCTTCTGCAATAATTTAAAATAAATATCAATACGTATAATTAGGCGATCTAATATTTCTTATAACTATACATACTTTCACTGCCACCAAGTATATTGACAGCATCCACAAATCGCTCATGAAGTTCAGGAGTCCATCTCATTCGTGTCTTGGAGTTGGAGGTATTGGAGGCAGCAGTGGGTGAGGGTATAGCAACTGCAGAAGGTTCTCCAGATTGAGATGAAACTGATTGTTGGGCGGCGGATTGGTGAACTACCATAGATGGTTGCGCTGGCGGTCGAACCTACATTGATGCATAAATAGAGCACCACTCAATTCCATGTTTGAAACATCTAAAAGACTAGAACTAAATAATTTGCAATTTTCATGAACTAGTAAATAGTATAGTGCAGATTAGGGACTACATATGACACAACCAACATATTCTTAATTCTAGCTTGGCTGGAAACTGACTGCACCCAAACAAGCTAAGCTTATCCCTGCTGTGTTTCAGAGTACAAAAAATTCTTGGAGTTGGTTAAGTTCAAAACTTCACGGGTTTTATAAGCCAACCATATTATGCCTTCTCAAACTTTTGTTAAGAAAACAAAGAGTTCCCTGGCAACCAAGCTTTTATAAGCCAACCAGCTTGGTCATATTGATTTCAGTTTGAAGAAAACTACATTGTTTTAGCTCATCTGCAGTTTGAATCAAGCTTGAGGTTTTATCGATTTGAAGTTGTTGAGCAAACCTGGAGCCCATTCGGGCTCCTATCAAGAAAAATTCCTATAATTTATACTACATAATACAAGCAGAAATCTTATTGCAGTTCAAACCAAGTCAAGCTCATTCAACATGACAGCCAAGAAAACTATAAGGATGCATCTTGAGAGCATAATCTAGCATGCTGAACTGTCTGGCATCAAATTCATCATGGCTAAGGATGCCAAATTGAAATTAACAGATTTGCAGTGAACACTTGTTAAACCATGTACAGCATCTGCACAACAGATGTGGCTTCAATGTCACGTACAAGAACGGTTTCATTTTTCAATTCAAACGTGTATAAATGTTGTAGGGGTTGCCAACACACCATAATACTAAAGGTAATTTATTAAGCGACGATTTTGAACTGGAGATACTAAAAATGAAAAACACTAATCTGATAAACCATAGAATATAATACTCATCATACAAGATACTGATATGGAAAAACAAACAGTAGGGTTACTTTGGAAAGGTCAATAAACCATGTGATGCTTCATCAGTTCTTCCCAAACTTGTTGAGAAAGAACATAACACTGAATGAACCAACAGTGGATTTAGCTGATAGTTAAGCCAATTAACCATAGAATAGCTATTAGCTAACAAAGAATTACTCCTAAGTCCATCCACCAAAATGGAAGAACCAGTTGTCATACCTGTGGTTGAGTTTCAGGACAAGATGTGTTATCAACAACATCCTTCCAATCATAATTCATAAAATCATTCCACCATTCACTTTGCTTGGCAAGTTCATCAGTAGCTGCAATAGAATTGCTTTCAGTCAAGTTGTTCTCGCTAGGGACATCATCTGAATATCCAAGCAAACCGTCAACTGGATCAGGGCACCACGTCGGCCCAGCATCTCTTGGAAAATCAGTCAGCGAATGTTCAAAGCCTCCATATTGTGACCCATAATTAACCGTCGTAGAACTTCCAGTTCTTGGTGTTTGAGAATTATAAGGATTGGCATTTGTATATTGCTCATGGTTTGAAACTGAAGAGAACCTTATCTCCTGGGACGAACGCAAAGGCCCAACAGACCCAGTACTGGACTGAAACTGCCCATGAAGAGGAGCAACAGTACTCTGATTCTGATGAGGTGGCAGCTGGGTGCTTCTCAATTCTCTCTCCCGCGAAACATTCTGCCCATCAGGAATCCTGGGAAAGTTCTCATCCAGAGTGACTGGTATGGCAGGTAAAGGCGATGGCACAGTGACTGGAATTGCAGAATTGTAAATTTGATTCGTGCTTATTCTCTCCATTTACAAACACTGACTTCAGAGTTATCCTTCAAAATATGAGAATTGACAAGACCTTTGTTGACTTGACTTTCCAAAACAGTTTTTCTCTCTTAGGGCTGACACATCTGCAACAAAAGAATGTTCAACCCAATCATGACAAACGAAACCTCTAACCACATAAAATTATATGGAAGCATAAATTTTAGAGTGAAACAGTACAACGAAATCTTCATGTCGATATTCAAATTACGAATCCGAACCTATTGCTCCCTCCAATTAAACAAAAACCCGAGTCCCATAGCTATCCGTTTGAATCCTAACCGTCCCTCCTCCTATCGTCAAAGCTTCGTCGAATTCCGCGTAAATCCAAGCACGAAAAACCCACTGTGGCGTAACGGAACCAGCTGATCAGTCACGAATCTCACGATCCCAGGAGCGCCCCCATCTCCACACCGAGCCCACCAATCTAAAACCAGGGCGGGGGCGTAATCAAAGCTATAGTCGCCGCCGCCGCGCCAGCACAGAGTAGCAGCAGCGAGCGCCACGGAAATTCGACGCCCGCGGGAATCAACAACGAGAGCAAACAAGCGTCCCCAACGCAACAACCGAATCCCAAATTTCTAAGGAAGAGAGAACCTCGGGAGGGGGGGCGGCGAGCCGTCGATTGAACCGGGCCAACGCTGAGCGAGCGATAGACAGACACACACACACACAGGCGGAGACGGCGGGAGGCCTGACCTCCGGCGAGAGATCGAGCGGCGGAGGCGTCAGAGGGCGTCGCTTGCGACGGTAGAGAGAGAAGGGAGGAGAGAGGATGAGATGTGGGGGGGAATGGTGGGAGGGAGGGGGCGGCCTTTCGCGTGGGCGGACCGGCGCGCGAGGCCAGACGGGCCGCTGACATGTGGGCCCGTCCTCCGGTGGGGCCGGCGCGGCCGTCACCCGCACGCGCGTACGCCTGTGTGGCCAGTGTGTGTGGGTGGGTGGTTCTCCCTCCTCCGGCGATGGGGAGAGAGAAACTATTCTGTCAACTTGGGCCGCGGGGGGCGGGTGCACCCGGTGCAGGCACCGGTAGCGTGCGGGGCCCAGCTGTCAGTGGAGGACGGGGTCCGACGGGTGCAGTGGACAGGGCGCGGGGAGAGGTCCGGTTGATGCTTTTGGGTTCCGTCTCGGCGTCCACAACTGGGGAGGGGAGGGGAGGGGAGCCATGGGATGGCAAGGGGAGTGGACTGTTGATGCCTTTTTGGATGCCCGGGTGGTGGCTTTGCTGAGCTTGCTGCATCTCCCGGTTCTAAAATCTTAAAAGATAAACGGGGTATTTAGTTTTTGTTACTGGTACAGTAACGAGTTTACCCAATTGCTATCTCACGTGTGTACGAGTTCTCCAGCTATATATCATAGACACGTAACGTCACATATAGGGAGTAGCAAATAGTTAATTATTCCAAGACAAACCTGCTGACAAATTACTTTCATCATCTTAAAATATAAAGATTTTTTGCTGTCTCATTTTCAAATTAAAAGGACTTTTAGGATATAAGTCTTGTCCCAAAATATAAAAGGGTTATCATTTGGCTGTTTTTGAGGAAAAAATGTTAATCGGCGCATGTGCAAACGAAAAATAATATTTAAATAAAACTTTTATATAAGTGTTTTAATCATCTAAAAGTAAAGGATGAAAAAATAAACTGTAATTAAAAGATCTCAAAATCAACTCAAAATATAATTTTTAAAATTTAAATTTTGGCTTATAAGGGCCATGTTTAGTTCCAAAAACTTTTTCCAAAACCATCACATCAAATATTTGGACATCTAAATAAACATTAAATATAGATGAATATCAAAACTAATTACACAGTTATAGAGAAAATCGTGAGACTAATCTTTTGAGCCTAATTAGGATATGATTAGCCATAAGTGCTACATTAACCAACATGTGCTAATAACAGATTAATTAGACTCAAAAGATTCGTCTCGCGATTTTCAGGCGGAATCTAAAATTTATTTTATAATTAGACTACGTTTAATACTTCAAATGTGTGACCGTACACGTCAATGTGACTACTCTCCCAAAAAATTTTGGATCTAAACGGTGCCTAAACAAAACCGAAAAAGAAATGCCCTAAGCACACTATTCGCATTAATATTTATCTCATCAATCACTTTTCATATAAAATTATTCACATCTAATCACCACCTATCCTCCAACAACTATATATTCCTTATTTATTGAGGTGCTCTCTAGCATTCTAAACAACTTTAAAATAGTTATATTTTAAAATGGATGGAGCGTATTTTTTAAGAGGAATTAAGGTTGACATGAGAAATGGTTATGATTGATTTCAATGAGAAAGTGTGTCAAGAAATTAAACATCCTAATCATTTTTGTCTAAGGCCTTCACAGAATTTTTTCCCAAAAACATCACATCGAACCTTTAAACACCTAATATAGATGGAAATTAAAACTAATTACACAGTTACGGGGAAAATCGTGAGACGAATCTTTTGAGCCTAATTAGTGCATGATTAGCCATAAGTGCTACAGTAACCAACATGTGCTAATGACGGATTAATTAGACTCAAAAGATTCGTCTCACGGTTTCCAGGCGGAATCTAAAATTGTTTTATAATTATACTACATTTAATACTTTAAATATATAACCGTACACGCCGATGTGACTCTTCTCCTAAAAATTTTTGGAAACTAAACGGGGCCTAAGTATGTATCAAATTCCTAAGTACTAGTTTGGCTATATATTCATAAAGAGTAGAAAGGAAAAGGCAACTTTAAAAGTGTTTTAGACCGTGAGAATGATAAGTATTTTGATAGAAAAAATTGAACTTTATAACGGCAAGTAAATTAAATGGAGTAAATAATGGATTTCAAAAGGCCGTCAAAAAATATATACGTTGTTCTCCTTTTAGTCCATCGCCTTGACTCCTGAAGCATTTTTTTTTTCGCTTTTGTTAAGATGGTGTCTGTTTAAGGTTCTGATTGTGGTTCACTTTAAGTTATTTCTGATGCACATGTCCATTTTAAGTTTAATGGTTGCACCCAACCCCTTAGTTACCAAAAAAACAATTTGTTGGTGAAACCTATGTATGTGTGTATTTAGTGATTTAAATAAAATTTAAAAACAAACTACGATGGAAAAAAAACTCAAAAACTAAGTTTTAAAATTTCATTTTTCACATCACTTGTTGTAATTTTTTATTCTTGCACCTTCTAAATTTTATATTTTAAAAATAAATTATCCTAAAACTTATTTCCAACATATGCACAGTTTTGCTACAGCGGTCTCATTAATTAGCCCGGCGTTGTACCGTCGCGCTCGGTGTGGTAAATGGTACATATATTACAAATAAGTTTTAGGAAGAATTGTGTTTAAAAATACATATTAAAAATGAGCCATAAATAAAAATTCGGTTGTTTATAAATTGAAAGCATCTAAATTTCTTTTGTTTGGATCTACCAATCGACAGGGAACTTTAGGCCTTCCCAAAAAGTTTTTTAAAAAACATAACATAGAATCTTTGGACACCTATTGAGTATTAAATATTAATGAAAATAAAAACTAATTACACAGTTATGAACGAAATCGTGAGACGAATATTTTGAGCCTAATTAGTGCATGATTAACCATAAGTACTACAGTAACCTATATATGGTAATGACGGATTAATTAGACTCAAAACATTTATCTCACGGTTTTCCGGCGAGCCTTGAATTCATTCGTATCTCATCCGATCAAACATCCAAAGTGATTTTTCTTTCAAATTTTTTTAAATGTAAACGGGGCCTTAACGTGCAGGAAGCAAGAAGCTAACGTAAGAATATAGCACGAAGTTACGCTGAACCAAGACACGTAGAAGGGTTGACTTGAAAATTAAAAAAAAAAAGAAAGGAAAGAAAAAAAAAGAAAAGAGAGACCGAGATTCCAGTGTACTTTTGTAGTTGTACAATCATTCAGTCATGCATTCCTGCGAAACGATCAACGGATGGTGACGATGTGCTGATGCGCATCTGTACGTTAGGCTATGAGCCTATCACTCAAGCACACAGAAAAATAGCCTAGGAGTCCATGTAAAAAAAAAGTTTTTATGTTTATTTATCCCAATAACCATGTCATCTTTTTTTTTCTAATATAACAATGTCATCTTTTGCACATGAACGGCAGGAGGCTTGAACTGATTTTTTTTCTATTTCTACGTGCACGCTCTCCGAACTTGCAGGTTTTGTAAAAAGTTTTTATATGAATGTTCTCATATTTCTAAAGTGACTTTTAACTTGTAGCAGTTAATTTTATTATTTATACCATTAAATAGTTATCAAATAGTTAGATAATTTTTCATTTTCTATCTTCTTCTATCGAAACATAGTCCTTGCGCACTGTGACTTACTTAAAGGATTTCTTAAGATACCTTTAATGATTACGCACTTTGGATCTAATAGATTTAATATTTTTATACTATGAACACTAGAAATTTTATAGGGATAAAATTTAAACTAAAATATATAACATTGCAATAAATTTATGTATAATATATCATATTAAAATAGATGAATTGGTAAATACATCTTACCAAAGTTTCAAATAAAATATTTAATATACTTAGTTAGATTTAAATATTACTAGACTACTCTTATTAGTACAAGATACGTGCACCAGTTAAAAGATCTCAGAAGAAAAGCTTACACGGGTGGCCCTGGTAGGTATCGAACCAGCTGATGGACGAAACTAATAGACAGTTTAAGTACATTACTAATAAGCCCATGCTCAAATTAAAGCTAATCATAGCTACTAATATTTCATTTTTCAGGGATTTGATAGCAGCTATCTGCAATTCTTTTATTATATATATTATATAATCTAAAGACGACACTCTGTGTAGATCATACAACGGGATTAATTTAAAAATACGATGAATTACACTTTGGATCACTTTTTATCTTTTAAAAAAATATATATACCCATTAATTACAGCAAGTCCATCTGACTGACGGACTAAACAACACACGTAGAGATGAACACAGTCTGGACTACACATGTCCAACGAGAAAATAAACAGTTTTTTTTTAAGAAACCACTTGATTTCTTTTAGTTTTTTGAAGCGGTTCTTTTTTTACATGACGTGGAACAAGAACTGAATGGACGACTTCACTTTTAAGTATGATAGTTTTTTTAAGTGATTCTTTTTTACGTGATGTGCATTGAGAAGGAGGACGAACAGACTTTGGTTTTAAAGTGTGAGAGATACGGTGAATTCCACTTTGGATCACCTTTTACCTAGTCCCTAAAAGCTATCTTTTTTTTTATTTTGGACCAGGTAGGTTCATTTTCCGATCTTATCTACCCAACTCTATTATCTTTTCTACCCATTTTCTATCCATGTCTAACCTCCCCTCTAGATTGGACATATATAGGAAACGTAGTGCAACTAGGGCCGTGTTCAGCAGCCCATATAAATTATCTTAACTCACTTGTTTTCCATGTTGACGTTTCCTGAACAGCTAAATATTGTATTTTTTACAAAAATTTTCTATAGAAAAGTTATTTTAAAAAATCATATTAATTTATTTTATATTTTTTAATAATTAATTAATCATATACTAATATATGATTATGTTTTCCACGTCGGGTAACCAACTCCCCTCTCCAGCCAAACGCAACCTAAGGGTGACAATAGGTAAATGTCATTTTAAGTCCTTGCACAAACCTACTTAACCTTTCTCAAATTTTAGCCCACCCATTTTAAACCCAACCCCTGCCCTTAATTTATAGGTGCCATTATAATTTTGCACAATTAGAGATATATCATTGCTATCTCAGTGGTATATGAAACCCACATGAGTCAATAATATATAGGTCAGGATAACATATCTCTAATTTTGTAAAATTATAATAGCATTCTTGTAATTTTTCCTAATCTAATTTTATAAGAAAAATATTAGACTCATTACCAAGCCTAACATGAAACAATGTATTCTAGTCATTAATTTGTAGTGAGAAAAATGTTTATGATGATCCAAACTGCAACAGTAGTAAATTTACTTTGTCCGGTGCAAAGTCAAAGTATATGTTTAAAGGAAATCGCTATGCATATGACTCAACCATCCGACTTATATATGATCTACTTAAGTGCCACTTACCCTTTTTGTTACAATGTTTTCGTACACAGGTAGTATAATTAGAGACTATTTTAACCTAGGTAACAAAAGATGACCCAAATTACAACATACCTAATTTTAATGCAGATTAGTGGTTTCTATCATAACATTTAGTAATGAACTAATCTAAAAAAACATTTAGTAATCAAATGTAAATTCCGTGCTTTAAATTATGTCGCACATATTTGCAGTTTGTCAAATGGAAACAGATGTCAAATGGAACCACCATCAACTCTCATTTTCTCAGGAGTGGATATCACCAGACCAACTTAGAATCATGTCATTTTCTTGCCCGCGTATTACTAAGCCGTACACCACGAATGAAGGGTACATAGTCGCATTGCATTTTACACCACATTGCTGCTCTATGGGAGACAACATTTATATATACTAAAGAAAGAACGAATTAGGGTTAAATCAATGAGATAGAGAACAATGGTGTTACAGAGAGTAGGGTACACAGTGAATTGAATAGACGACAAACGGGATCGCCTCACGTGTCCAGCCAATTACGTTGAACGACCCAATGAATGGGTAAAACCCCACAGCTGCAGAAAAGAACAAGTCAGTAATACCGAATAAACAAAGTGATGAACTTAAGAGCATGCACAGCAAGGAAGAAAAGAGAAGAAACGCATGATGATCAACCTCCACTGAAAATGAAGAAAAGAGAAGAAACGCATGCTGATCAACCTCCACTGAAACAACACATCTAAACTCAACCACAATCACCATTAACTGTTTTTATTTTGTACTAGAATTCTACGTATATTTGTAAAAGGTTGTGGTGTTCATAATAGGGTTAATTTGATCTGTCATTGCAACTAGATAAATGCCATTACAATTCGTTTATTCGTAACCGTGCCATTCAAATTTTACAAAATTAGACACGTGCCATCGCCGTCATGTTTTATATCTTCT
This sequence comes from Oryza brachyantha, assembly GCF_000231095.2. Taxonomy (NCBI): domain Eukaryota; kingdom Viridiplantae; phylum Streptophyta; class Magnoliopsida; order Poales; family Poaceae; genus Oryza; species Oryza brachyantha. The sequence goes on along the minus strand of NC_023169.2, from coordinate 8,934,552 downwards.
TTCCCATCTGCACGTGGGACCCACCCGTCAGATTCATCTTCTTCCTCCGATCCTCAGTTTTCCCATATCTCTGTCCACCGATGAACTCACGCAGGCAGATGACGCAGTCAAACGGGACCTTGCGTCGATGAAGGCTTGGTCCACGCCGGCGTCGTGGAGGTGAAATAGCTGCTGGAGCTGCCCCCTGGAATGCCGTCACGTTGTCTGCGTCCTCCCTTGCCTGCCGCTGCCGGTGCAGCCGGAGCAGGTGCAGATGGCAACGAGGAAGACGATGCTCAGGCTGCAGCCCGCACATCACGATGTTGAATCAAACAAGAATAAATAAAAACAAAAAAAAAGACTGCCGTTATACGATCTGAAGTCCAAAACTCAAATTTTTCTCAGGAGACGCCGGTGGAGATAGATGTGGGGAATGGGGAAAGCAAAGATTGGAGAAAGATTGGAGGAAGAAGATGAATCTGACGGATGGGTCCCACGTGTAAATAAGGAAGAAGATGGAAAATATAACGACGATGGTATGGTTCTAATTATATGAAATTTAAGTAGCACAACTACGAATAGACGAATTATAATGGCATTTATCAAATATGTATAGTTGCGATGGCACGGATCAAATTAACCCTTCATAATATTAGAACCACAATGCCAAAAACAATTATATGGAGTAATACACTTAAAACTATTTCTTCCATACTTAGTGTACAGAACAAATGGTCAAAGTGCTGTCACCAAAGTAACAAAAGTACTACTTCCGTTTCATAATGTAAGATGTTTGATTTTTTTGTTGCAACGTTTGACCATTCATTTTATTTAAAAATTTAGTACAAATATAGAAAATGACAAGTTATACTTAAAGTTCTTTTGATAATAAAGTAAGCCACAAACAAAATAAATGGCATTTCCATAATTTTTTTTAATAAGACAAATGGTCAAATATTGCAAGCAAAAAAGTCAAATATCTTACATTATAAAATGGAGGGAGTAGTATTTAGAAATGCCAAGATTTAGTTGGTCCTAAGTCCCTGACCAACATGGTGCATATTTTTATTATGACCATACTTGATTAATTGAGCATTCTACTCAAGCAGGCCCTTTAGTATGTTGTATATTTCTTTTGAGTTATTATGACTACAGAATATAAATAATTCTTTGGATTTGAATTTTAAAAAAATCATCTTACCTCAACATTTTTCAGCTCAAAATCTGGACTATGAGCCAAGCACGAGTTCCCAAATGTTTCACATAATCCACTGGTTCCATGTAACCTATTCAGTAAAACCAAGATATCATGCTCTATTCAGTAAAACCAAGATATCATGCTAACCATGACTGTTTTGTGCAAAATGAGGAAATTGTATATGCCACAATAGCAACTTACAAATCTTCATCGAGGCACAATGCAAAATTCCCACCACCTCCAAACGCCAGACAATTATTCAAGCATAAGTAGTAGTACCTGTTGGCGCCTGGATGTTTTTTTCCCAGATAAGTATAACCACAAATATTACAATATTAACTATGTTGATAGAAAACATTTGTGGTGAACTACTATTAAAAATAATAAATCCAATTGAATTTTGAATACAGTATTAACATGGTAAGTTACAAAATTGTGTGCCGATTTATAATTTCACCATAAATTACAACTCATCAGCACATCATACTAGTTACTTTCATTAATGCGTTGCCATTTTCCTTTTGATTCCACTTTTGCTGATGATGCCACTTTTGTAAAAGCTCAGGACCTCAGATGCAAGTCATATATAATGATGGCAGACATGTAATTTATAAAGAATGTGTGCTAAAGTGAAACTTGTTGTCTGACATGGTTATACCAAAATAAGATGCTTACCAGTTGGTCTGAAAAGCCTAGGTTCACCGGAAATCGTTGTGAATACAAATGTCTGATTAGTTCCCTGCTCCATCAGGAATATAGATACAATCATTACACAATCTGGGGAAAACGAATAAAGGATGCTCTAGAAGGTAGCCACCCCTAGGCAATGCCTAGGTGCTACAGGGCACCTTTCTGCTTAAGCCTGCGTAATCACCAAGGTTATGATGCCTGACTAGCTTCATGTGCCTTGGTGAACAGTGGGGCAAACACGTCCAGCATTACTAGCATTCATAAGCATAAATAGCAACTTTCTAATGTCTGACCTGATACTTTCTTTTCTCTGTAGGCCTAAGAGGGCCATTTAACAAGCCACCAAACACAGCCCCCTGCATGTCTCCGACAATCTAATATGAAGGGTAAGAAATATTTCAGAAGAAGCCCTGACTCCTAAAAACAAGTATTGAGGTTGCATTGATATGGCATGTATCAATATTTCATGGTAAATGCATAACACGTAGTCGGACATACCAATAGGCATGGACCCTGGAGATTTTCACTTCTACGAAAAAGTGTTCTTAGAGATATTCCATGCTTCCAAGTGCTGCACTTCAGTTGCCAAAAACAAGACGGAATGAAGAAATCAAAAGGCAATACTAAAAAACACATTATTAAGTAAAAATTTGCAAGCATGGCATGTTTATACCTATAAAGCAATACCCAGTGACATCCCCTTAAGGTCCCAGGGAGAGAAGACTGAAAAAATCCAAACAATTTTGGAGACACGAATCTAGACTTTTCAGTTAAATAACAAAGAGAGTCTATGCAGTCTGATGTTGATGTTTCTTCATTTCCATTTGAGTTATCCCTGGACCTGTATGACTGCAGGATTTGCTGCTCGTTATCAGAATTTCCATTCCTTTTCTCTCCCTCACTTTCATAACCAGATTCCTCACTCAATTCCAGTGGCTGATCACACCACAAGAAATCATTCCCTCTCCATCGTTTAGGAAGTGATTCAGGAGGTAGCGGTTTCATATTCATTGAACTCGGTGAAGTCCTCTCATGTCCCGAAATTGAGGTTGGCAGAAGGGACATCATGTAAGAGGATAATGATCCTTTGTTAGGAGAAGTAAAATGCTCCACTGGAAAAGAAGTTTCCTGAATAAACACATGTTATTAAAACAGAAGTAATTAAAAAAAGGTTGTGAGTTCTCACTGCTAAAAGCTCCAAAAGCCTCTTGAGGCTTAAGATGACACAAACCATGCAAAATTTACATGTACTTCTTTCTATGAGTTATATAAGCTAATGTTTCAACGGCAAAGATTGTGCATTACAAACTGGAACTACATCAGTATTGATTCAGCATCAACTTAGTTTTTCTGTAGACCCATATATGTCCGAATACTGTCTCAATCATTTCTAGCTTAGTCTGCTGGTGGTACTCAGGATTGTTGCCAAATCGCTAGTTTTTGGTCAGGATTGTTGCCAAATCGCTTGTTTTTGGCCTGAAAAAAGAACGGCAATTACAGTTTTTCTCTTGGCTACGGCGACAACTACGAAATATCATAAAAATACAGAACAATGATGCATTGGGTGAAAAAAAACTGCAACCATTTGAACAGCTAAATCCTAACAAAACACCATTGGTGAGCCCAAGCAGCAAACAATACAAAACCACAATGGTAATGCCAAAACAACATCGTCTGCCCAGGGGGGCATCAGCCCCAGATCCAAATCTAAGACGAGGAACTACGCCATTATTAAATTATAGAGAAGGGGAAAAAACAATTCATTGATCCCGTTTCGACACCGGCAAGCTCCAAGATTCCGCCTTTCCGGAACCACCGGATCGATGGACGAGGCGACGCGACGCCACACCAACCACCACCACAAACCAAACCAAAAAAGAAAAAAAAAAGGAAAGAAAGGAAAAAATGCGGATCCGACGCAGCGTGCACGCGCGGGAGGGACGAGGGATCTCACCCGCGGCTCAACGGCGGCGGCGGCGGCGGAGGGGGAGGCCGGGGAGTCGGCGAGGAGGCGGGCGAGCCTGCCCGCCACCTTCTCCTTCCAAGCGAGCATCGCCACCGCGGTCCTCCTTCCCTGCTACCTTGCCTCGCCGGCCCGCACGCCGCCGCTGCCGCTATTGGCGGTCGGTCGCGTGCGGACGGACGACGGCAGGCGTAGCTTGGGTGGTGGCGGCGATGCCGACGGAGAGAGAGGGAGGGAGGGAAAGAGGAGGCAAAGGCGAAGTTTGGTTGGGCATATACGCGTCAAGGAAGCGAAGGGACAAGTTTGGCCGGACCGCACCGCACGACAAGTTTGGCATCGTCAGTGACTGTAACGATCGTCGTCCAGACTCCAGAGTCCACGCTGCAGACACTGTTGGAACCGAGGAGGGAGAGAGAGAGAGAGAGAGCGGGACTAAAAATTAATCCTAGAAATAAAACATAAAGTTCTATCCTATTTATTTAGAGGAACTAAAAGAGACAAAAATCTTATTAAATGATCTAATTAATAGTACACACCACACATACATAGTTATAGATCTAGAATAGTAGAGTAGGTATATTATAAACCTTTAGTCCATTTTAGCATTTCTTATAGAGACTTATGGATATACATAGTTTTAGTTTCTTTTAGTCTCTCCTGTTTAGTATTTTAGGGGCTAAAAGGGACTAAAGTGGAGGGACTTATGCATAAGTCCATCCACACAAACCGCCCTTGAGTTGTGCGAATCCACAGGCTATTGTGCTCTTTTAGGCTCTGCTTATAGTTCCTAAAATCTTTTTCTAAAAACATCATATCGAATCTTTCGACATTTAAATAAACATTAAATATACATGAACATTAAAATTAATTACGTAGTTATGTGGAAAATCGTGAAACGAATTTTTGAGCCTAATTAGTACATAATTAGCCATAGGTGCTACAGTAATCAACATATGTTAATAACGGATTAACTAGACTTAAAAAATTTGTCCCATGGTTTTCAGGCGGAATCTAAAATTTGTTTTGTAATTAGACTACGTTTAATACTTCAAATGTGTGACCGTACATGTCGATGTGACATCTTCACCAAAATTTTTGCCATCTAAACGACGCCTTCGAGCTTAGGCAAAAATAGTTTCTCAAATCTGCTGTTTTAACAACTTTGTAAACAAGATGACAATGTGGAAATTGTTTTATTTTCAATAGCTAGGGATATATCACTCGCTAAAAACAGATTTGGTCATAAAAAATGGTTAGAAGTTGAAGATGGCCACGCCCCCGCCACGGCCGCCACGCATCACCTATTGCAAACTACCATGCATAAACTCTCTGCACTTGCTAGCTGAAAAGAGAATTCTTTAATTAGCCAATGACAAGCCAACCATGCTGCCGTGGTTATTAGCACTAATACGACAAACCAACCACTTAAATAATGGACATTCATTACGGGCTTTTCTTCCTAAAAGATACAATTATGAATTATAATTCTAGATTGATGGATACCAAGAAAACTAATTAAAACACCAGACTGGAGATAGAGATAACACAATGCCAAACCTCTATGGTTGGTGAAGGATGCAAGTCGCACGTGTTACTTTACGCCAAGCGGGCGACCAGAGCGTAGGGGCGCCGGCCGCATGGGCGTGCGGCCGCCGGGGCGGAGCGGGCGACGGCGGCCGGGAATGGGCCTGGCCGGCGATGGGATGGCATGCGGCGGCGTCGCCGGTCGGCGGCGGGTCGGCACTGGACCGCGAGTAGCTCACACCGAGACTTCTCTTTTCGTTGCACGTGAAACTTCTAGGCAGAGGCACGAGAGAAACTCAACGTTGTATTTTCTGGATGCCAAGTGAAATCCAGGGTCTCGCATGTGCGCGCAAACGAGGGGATATGGAAAATTGCCAAAATTTGGAAACCCGGATAACAAACTGTTGGAGGCAGTTTTTTTACACTTTGCCAAAAAACCGAGATATCAAGTTAGGATGGAGAGCTGTTGGAGTTGCTCTTAGAGCTAGTATAACAGTAGGCTATAAGCTAGCTAAATGCTGATGTAGAGAAGAGAGGGGAGGCCGAGAGAGAGAAGAGGCTAACTATAAGCTTATAGATTGCTTGGACACAAGAACCAAGAAACTTTATGAGAGAGACATATGAGTCTTGCATTAAGGATAAGTAGTTAACTACTATATGAGTGGACTAACAAAAGAGTATAAAGAATCTTATAGCCAGCTTGTTGGCTATATTATTAGCCTTGCTCTTAGTCCACTCATATAGCAATTAGCTTTTTATCGTTAATATAAGACTCACATGTCTCTCTAATAGAGTATTTTGATTCTTGTGCCTTGAGCTGGTTATAAACTTATAGTTCGCTTCTCCCTCTCCTCCGTATTAGCATTTAGCTGGTTTATAGCCTGCTATTATACTTGATCTAAGAGCAAGGCTAATTTTATAGCCAGTTGGCTATAAAATTTTTTTAGCCTTCTTTTAGTCCATAGTTAGCTAGTCATCATTAATGTAGGACCCACTTTTCTCTTTTACAGAGTTTTTTTTGGTTCTTATGCTCAAGCTGGCTATAAGCTTACATCCTTCTTCTTCTCCTCTCTCTCCTCCCTTCTCTCTTTTACCTCAGTATTTAGCTGGCTTGCAGTCTGCTATTATACTTGCTCTAACCAGAGCAATCCTAGGAGCAAGTTCAATAGTATAGCCAACTACTAGCTCCAAATCATCCATAGTTAATCTAATAGCCACCTACAAAATATATACTACCTTGTCCCACATGTCATATACATATTGCATCTTGGATCATCCGTGCTACAGCTGACTACAAATCTGTAGCTCTGCTCTTCTGTCTCCTCTTTTATCTCCTTAAAATATATTTATAGCTAGCTTATAGTCTGCTATTGTACATGCTCTGTAGATACTACTAATTTAATTTAATGCTAATCATCTCTCATCATGTCTTACGTGTTGTGTGGAAACTATATCCTTTGCAACACATGGTTTTCTTTGCTTTCTCTATTTAATCACTTGTCAAATCATCTTTCATATTAGACGACAACTCATTTAATATACAAAAATTATCCTAGTCATTGTAATGTGAATACCCTCAGATGAGTGTATGGAATTAAATGATTTGTTATACAGATAATGTAGCAAGGAAAAAAATCTTATGTAAAACATGGTTTCTACGCAATACGCATGATATAATGAGAGATGAATATCATTAAATATAAATATAAATTAGTCTTGTTTGTATTATAAGAGCCGTTTATAGTACTCATTTCTTTTTAACGTGAGAGATATGAAAATCATGACTAATGTCTTGTATTAGGATTGTTCGTATTGCGAACCTCCGCTGAAAGCTGTTTTTTTTTACTTTCAAAAAGATTTAAGTCAGTTTTTAGACATATTTAAGTGGTTTTTAAGCATCTTTTTAATCATGATAGCCCCTTCTATAAATATATACCTCCTTAGCATTTTATTACACGGGTTGTTATTGTATTAGATCCCATAATTATATAGATACCATATCTGGTGCTAGTATTCAGTGATACCCGGTGGCCATGACCATCTTATATCTATATTAGTATATGATAGCCAAATAGCAACCAAATTTTTTTTCCCATATGATGTTCAACTGGCTAGTTGCACATCATACACGAGCTTTAATCCATTTTGGGGCCATCTCCCATCGTGCCTACAGGTGTGGATCCACTCCATCGTATTGATGAGGCTAGGCTAAAGACGACGCAAGCCCTTTATGTCCTTGTAGCCCACGGTTTTCCTATTCTAGATTAAGGGCGCTCACCTTCAAAGTACTACTAGGTGGGCCGTCGCATTTGACGAAATAGCCTTGCCCCCGTACTAGTGTTAGAAACAGGACAGGTCAAGGTCGGGTCGGTCAAGAACAACCCTAACCTCGGTGGGCCCTAGTCCCTAATCAAGGCCTTGTGGGTGGATGATGAGCGGCATGGTGATGGGCGCAGAGTTGAGGGTGGTAGCGATGGCCAAAGAGCGTGCGAGAGGCAGTGACAGGCGGTTGACATGTGGTGACCGATGGTGGCGTGAGTTGAAGGAGGAGGGGAGAAAATGCTAGTGTTTGAGGATTATATACGATGCTCTAACAACTAGCCTATTATGCATATTGGGCTTAAAAACAGAATTTTAGTGGGCTCTAACATTTGGTGGCCCCGTGGTGAAAAAACTTTTTAGTCCCCAGCCTCGCAGGGGCGGATCCCTAGCAGATTCTTGCTCCCGACAAGAAATTGTCGTCCCTACCCTATACGATGCTATGGAGCTCATCTTGAGTAATGGAACGAGATAATGTTCTATAACCATTATTTCTTGTTATTGTTATTGCCTAAGTACCATGTGTACTTCCATACGGTTTCATCCGTTGGGAGTAGAAACATACTAAAATTTTAGCCCCATATAAACAAATTTGAAAGCGACAACAAAGAAATAGAAAAGAAAATCTTGTGACCATCGTGAGCCTCCTCTGTTCACCCGTAGGGATGGCAATGGGTAAATATCCATCGGGTATTGGTACCTTAGAACCATACCCAACAGTAAAATTTGTACCATCAAAATACCCATACCCGTCATGGGTAGACAAACTTTCACCCATACCCACCTGGGTAAACCTCACCTGTCAGGTCACCCATATATCCACGATAGTTTAAAACAATCTAAATTGCATAGTTTCTATATAGTATATTATAGTAGGCATTGGATACTTAAGATATCACATATTCATATAGTGCGGTGAAAAATGTATGAATAGTTTAAATACCTAGAGTTTTAGTTAATTGAGCTAGACTAATTTGATATTGGGCCATGACATGCATTTAAACTTATGGGTATTTATTATCCATGGGTAAACGGGTATGGGGATCATAAGAACGTTTCCATACCCGCGTACCCATCGGGTGAAGCTATTTGCCCGATTACTTACCCACGAGTGATGTATTTAGTTCATACCTGTACCCTAATAGAGTAAATACCTATCGGGTCTCGGGTCATGGGTCCCCGTTGCCATCTCTATTCATCCACTTGACGCCAACAAATTTCTTGCTTCTGTTGTGAAAGCGTGGAACCTCTCGTATATAAGACTTATTTAGAAAGCGTGAGCCACATGGTAAAAGAGTGTATGTCTTTGATTTGTTAGCGTAACCATTTATTATAGGACATATAAGTCCTTTAAATTTTGATCTACGTAGGATGCAGACATATACAATGACATTATCTTGTTTGTTTATCCGGATTCAAACTACTTGAATACCTACAGTTGTGTGTTATTCGAATGTAAATATTATCGTGGCAGTGATCTCGTCGTAGTCTTTGCTGCAGCCGTCGGACTTGAGGGACTCGCAACACCCGGCTCCCTCGGTGAAGTTATTAACGAGCTGAGGGCGTATGGGTTTAGGCGACAGTGCGTTGCTCGAAGTCGCCGACATAAGCTGGGCGACTGGGGGTTGGTGAGAGCATTCTAACAGCTTATCTAAATTTGGTCATCTATATTTTTATTTGGATGATCATCTAAACTAGTTTTATCATTCATATCTTTTTGCACTCCACTAGATCATCTATATATGACATCCTCTATATCTCTTTAGAGGATGGAGAGACATCATCCAAATATGAAGGTTCTCTCTCCTAACATGGATGACGTCTAAAAATAAATGTTCCGTTGAAGCTCAATTTGTAGTTTTCATTCTCTGCTTTCAGGATAGAGGATGGGATAAATAAACTGTTGGAAATGCTCTCATGTCGGGACTACTGCAACTAACCGGACCAGGCGGAGGCAAGCTTGGAGGCTGCTACAGATAGGGGCGCCGGGTCGATCGGCAGAGGAATCCGGTGGATCCAGCGATTCCGAGAGAGGAACGTGGGAGGGTGCGAACCGATTTGATCCCTCCTTTGTTTGCACCCTCTGCAGGCCGTATCGAAGGGGACGCCCCCACTGTGTTCTGATGTTGGCTCCACGCTTACTCGATCGGGCTAAAAGCATCCTAACAGCTCATTTAAATTTGATTATTATTTGGATGATCATCTAAAATAGTTTTATTCTTTATATTCTTTTCTACTTCAGCAGCTCATCCATATATGATATCCTCCATATCTTTTTGGAGGATGGAGAAAATATCTAAATATAAAGTTTCTCTCCTGATATGGATGACACCTAAAAATAGAGGATATGGTAGATGTTCTACTGAAACTCTAATTTTATTCTTCATCCTCTATTTTTACGATAGTGGATTGAATGTATGAGCTGCTAGATGCTCTAACCCGCTTGGCTCCGAATGCCGCTACCAAACGCTCCCTGAATGAGCCATGTGTGCATTAATCACCAAATTATAATTAGTAGCAGGTGTTTGAAGGGCAGTTTCATCAATTTAATCAGCCCATTGGTTGCATTGGCCACATGTCATTCCTAATGAAGGGTTTTATTTTTATATTTCTAAGATTGCCACGTAAGTAACATGATATTTATTGATGATTAAAATAGTTCATACAATGCATAAGTTTTATTTTACTGTTTTATAAGCAATAATATATGTAAGAAATATGTTGCATTGGAAACAATGTGAACATATTTTCATTTAAATAAAACACATTTTATCATAAATTATTTATCATATCATCGAAAGTGCTAACATGACACTATATTTATAATGAAACTTTCACTAGGATTAACCTTAGATCATCAACAATATACCAAAAAGTAAGTAATAATAAGGCTAGTTACATGGTCTACCATCATAACCTAGACAATAAAGTGGGTAGAAGTAACATAGTAGGACTACTACCAAGCAATGACCAATAAGCAAACAATAAAACTCTCTTCTCTCTCATTCTCTCCATCTTCTCCACCAGCCAATTTTCTTAAATGTGGGATACAAGTTGCTATTCATACAAGTAGGGATGAAAATGGCTCGAAAACGAACACAAACCACCTTTACCGTTTCCGTTTCCATATCTTTTCAGGATCGGAATCGAAATCGGAAACCTCGGATAATCGAATATTATCGAATACGAAAACAAAGCGAATTCGAATCGGAGCGGATACGGTAACGGAAATTTATCACAATATAAAAACTCTCAAACCGAGGTTTCAATTTTTTCTAAAAAAGTAGATCAAAAATTTCAAACATTAGTAACTAACCATACCACCTTTTATCATTAATTATAACCAAGCTCATAGGTCACTTTGTTAATGATCGTCTAAATACCAAATAAAGGCTACAATTTATAAATTATTATAGTAAAGTGCAAATCATGCGGATTATTATAAAAATTCACATATCATATTATAAAATAAAGTGTGCATCATACAAGATGTTACAAAGTAAAGTATTTGTATATATGTTTTGATTAAGGACTTAAGGCTAATTTGCTGAAGTGAGCTGGACTATTTAGGCTTATATTATGGATTTATGTTATATAGTCCTGCAGAAAAATTTCGAAAAAAATTTCGGAAAGTTTTCGAGAAAAATTCCGGAAAGTTTCCGACCGGTTCCAATTTCCGACGGATAGTGCCCTTGCCGTATCCATTCCCATTTCTGAGAAAAAAATTCCGAATCCGTTTCCGTTTCTGATAAATTCCGAAAAAATTCCGACCGACGATTTCCATTTCCGAAAACTGGTCCGGAATCCAGAAAGATGATTCTTGAAAGAGTATATCAAGGTCTAGAGGGGGGTGAATAGGCGATTTAAAAATTAAACCTAAAAAGCGGAAGCTGAGACTTTCGAAAGTTCCGGTTAGTGGCTTCGGAACTTCCGGCCTTCGGAAGTTCCGTTGATCTTCGGAATTTCCGACAGCATCAGATCTAGAACGAGAAAGGAGTAGATCAAGCCAACCAAACCTCAAATAAGCAAACCACCTCCAAGCTTTGCGCAAACAACAACTAGAGTACGCGCGGCAACCAAAAACAAAGCTTAAATAAGAAGATAGAGAGATTTCACCACAAGTGTAGATGGAGACTTTTTACCGAAGTTCCAATCCTTGAGGGGATTGTACTCTCCGTTGAGGAGCTCAAACTTTTCCCGACGCACCACAAGAGCTTCGGTGGCTCGAGGAACAACGTCTAGCCGTCTAGGTGTCCTCAACCACCAAGAGTAACAAGCTAGCAAGGAGATCTTGAGATGAATCTAGTGCTCACGAAATTTCTCACGAAGTCAACACCAAGCACTCAAACCAACTCAAAACAACCAACTCTCACACACACAAAATCCAACTCACTTAGATCCGTGGAGAGGAGGAAGTGAGAAAGCAAAGCTCAAAGTGAATCTCAAGAAAAGCAAGCCAAGGGCACAGAGATGAACATGTGAAGCAGCAACCCTAGCTTGAGGGGTTGGGGGGTATTTATACCCCCCTCTCAATTTCTGTCCGTTGGTGGCAAAAGATTCCTTCTTCGGAACTTCCGGAGGTCTCCTTCGGAACTTCCGGTCAGTTCAAAATAGCAGCCCCCAACACTTAGAAAATTCAAAGTCAACTGTGAAAAGTCAAGTCAACGGAAGTTCCGGTCAAGACCTTCAGAACTTCCGTGAATCTTACAGAACCGATTCTGGCTCCTTCGGTACTTCCGAAGGTCTCCTTCGAAACTTCCGTGAATCTTACAGAACCGATTCTGGCCCCTTCAGAACTTCCAAAGGTCTCCTTCGCAACTTCCGTGAAACATACAGAACTGATTCTGATCCCTTCGGAAGTTCCGACAGTACCTTCGAAACTTCCGTAAATTCCAGCACAACTTCAAAAATATAGCAAAAGATGCACTTCAAAAATATTTCCGAGCACCGGATTCATTCCTAGATTTCATTTGCACACCCCTCTTTATAGTACAGCATTCCTAGTTGACTCAAATTCAAAGTAAATACACACGCCAACACGAATATACCGACTTTACTTCTCTTTTCACGTGGGCGGCGCAACAACTTTTTCATGAGGACTATTTATACCTTCACATTCTCACACACGTCATTAGTCCTTATCATTTGATTGTCATTAATCACCAAAACAAATTAGGGGCCTAGATGCACTTTCAATCTCCCTTTTTTTGGTGATTGATGACAACCATATTATTCACAAGAGATATTTGAATAAAATTGACGAAATTTTGACACAAGGTAAAGATTGAGCTCCCCCTTAAGGTATGCATTATACGCATGGAGTAACTCCCCCTTACACCTTGCATCTCACAGTAAGCACAAATGTGAACAAGCATAGATATAGCAATAGAAATAGAAAGCTCACAAATGATATTACATCACATCACATAGTCTTAAACGAATAGAAACTAGCAAGTGTTCCACTACATGGACAATGCACATTAAACATGTGATGCAGATAGTTCGATGAATGCTATGCAATGCAAATAGTTCAAGTGTTCCAACCAACTCGACACTAAGGAGGATAGAAGATAGACTACTTCTCCCCCTTTGGCATCAAGACACCAAAAAAAGAAGAAGTGAATGAACATGGTGAGAACTCAGTTGTGGGGTGCATGTGTGTCGGGATCAAACTCCTCTTCGGACTCCCACTGCCACACCTCTGGCTCACTCACTTGGCCTTCAGATCCAGTGTCAGAATGTGGCAAGTTGAGATGCTTCTGGATCTCTTCAACCTCTGGGTGTTCTTCTTTCTTGCATTCCTTTTTTTGATAAGAATGCTGTGGTTGGAGTAACAAATGTTGAAGATCTTCTTTAAGAACTTGGTTAGGGAGGAGTACTTTTGCTAACTCGAAGCTCTGGCGTGACCCCGGGAAGTAGAAATGTCACGCTGTCGGGATCTGCCAGCCTGGTTAGAACCACCAGCCTGACTAGTGCCTCCTTGCTCCCCCTCTCCTCCAGACTCATAGGTTGGCTGATCCAGGCGAAGACTAAGTTTGGTGTGCTTCACTTCCTTGACGAAGGTGGTCCCAGTGACAATCTCAATCATAAACATGATGTAAGGAGAGTAGCCCAGACCCTTTCTATGAGAGACAGAGGTATTGCATATTTCATCCCAAATGAACCTAGGCACATTGAAGGGATTTTGAAGCCTCATCTTGCGAAGAATGTTGCGAGTGTAGGAGTTGACGTGGCTAGCATCACCATACTTGGGAGTAAGGGTCTTCCTCAACATCCTGTTGAGATAGACAAAGGTAGACTTGAGTCCTTTTACTGCCCCCAAATCTGGACTGCCTCTAGGAATATACATGCGAGACAACATCCTGTCAGGAAGAACATCTTCGCTGTGCACTTTGTTATAGATGTCGATAGGGTACTTATCAAAGCCGAAAAGGACCACAAAGTCATTATAGGTGATATTGTACCACCTTCCTTGTGTCATCCAAAACACGGTGTTTCCCTCAGGTCCTCTAAAGTACACTGTGGCATAGAAGTGAGCTATTATTTCCTCACACTAATCATGCTCAAGTTCCATGATCTCTAAGAGGTACATACGCTTACAAATGCTGATGATCTCATTGACCACGGGAACATCCAGCCGGCGCAGACCATCCCAGTTTATCCACTGCATGGGGACAGTCTTGTGCTGCTTTGCCATGATCACTGTCTCACAGAAGTCCTGCTGAAACTTGGTCCAGAAGCGACTATCTGAGGCAGACCTTGTCGCATCTGGCCCACTCTAAGATCTGGCCCTCACAAGATCTTCCACCTTCTTGTTCCAGTTGGTCACACTGCTTCTGTTGCCAACTGGTCTGTGAATGTACATGGGACCAACCACGTCCCCAGTACGAAAACCCTGTCTGGTTGGATCAAAGCGCCCTGCTGGCACCTTGGCTGCAGCCCTTCTTCCTGGCAGCCTTCCTCCAAGATTCACCCTCTTTGTTTGAGGGACGTGCTCATGGTCGCTGAGAGACCAATCACTGTCAGTGGCATTCTCTGAGGAGGAGGTGGGAGTGCGAACCCTCTTTCCCTTTTGCCTGCTGGAAAACTTCTTTGTTGGAGCCATGATCCTTTCACACAAACAAGAACAAGAAAATAAGGATTGGAGGACTCTAGGAATGCAAAGCATGAGATGGTGCTCGGGGTTGAATCCTCTTCGGAACTTCCGAAGCAGCCGTCGGAACTTCCGGTTACCGGAAGTTCCGGTCAGCCCTTCGGAACTTCCGAAGGAGTTCAAACCTGAACCCCAAAACCCAAGATTTGCATGATTCAACTATGAAAACTGTGAATAAACTCTAGGAAAGTACTCTATAACCACGGATCTATGGTTCTACCAAGCGGAATCCAAAGGCATTGTCCTAAGGCATGTAGATCTGAGGAAGAACCAAAGAGAAACCGAAGAAAATACCTTGAGACGATGAACTTGTGAATAACTTGATGGAGATCGTCCCTTGAAGGCCTCAAATCCGCCTCCACACCACGTGGAGTGAAGGAAGCCTCCAAAGAACTTGGATCTAGCCCTAGTTTTTGGTGAAGGGTGAAGAACTAGAGTTAGAACCGTGGGGGAGAGGTAAAAAGTGAAAAACTTTTACCCTCCCCACGGCCTCCCCCTTTATATACTTGGAGGCCCCTTCGGAAGTTTCGGTCCCCTTCACCGGAACTTCTGGTCAAGCTGACCGGAACTTCCGATGAAGTGGAATTTCATTCTGTAAGATCTCCGGAACTTCCAGTCATCCTGACCAGAACTTCCGAAGATTCCAGGAGGATTCTAAAACTTATTTTTCTAAGGGAAGACTCGACCAAAGACATTTTGATGATTTGGATGAGTTAGATTGAAACACATTGATACATTATGAGAATGCAACTAGCTAAACCACAAACTTCCGGTCCCCTTCACCGGAACTTCCGACAAAGATACAGAACCGAATTTTGAGGCTTTGGAACTTCCGGTCAGGCTGACCGGAACTTCCGATGAAGTTGAATTTCGTTCTGTAAGATCTCCGGAACTTCCGGTCATCCTGACCGAAACTTCCGAAGATTCTAGGAGGATTCTAAAACTTATTTTTCTAAGGGAAGACTCGACCAAAGACATTTTGATGATTTGGATGAGTTAGATTGAAACACATTGATTCATTATGAGAATGCAACTAGCTAAACTACAAACATTCATATCAAGTTGCAATTTATCATATTGAAGCATGAGATAAAATATGCACATGCATATTACCCTTCCTAGGAAGGGCATGTATGAATCCATGTGAATTGTGCTAGAACCAACATTTACACAAAATGAAGCTTCAAAAGCACATAGATTCAATTTATACACACAAGAGTGACTAGTGATCATTCATGAATTGAATAAGCAATTTGTCACAATGTGCTATGCATGCATGCAACATATCAAGCCACATTTTGAGAATCCAAGATATTTAGCTCACTACTTAAGGCACAAAACATATTTTCATCTAAGGGCTTGGTAAAAATATCCGCCAATTATTTTTCGGTTCCCACATGAGAAATTTCTATGTCGCCCTTGTTGGAGTGATCTCTTAGGAAGTGGTGGCGGATATCTATGTGTTTTGTGCGAGAGTGTTGGACGAGATTGTTGACAATTTTGATGGCACTCTCATTGTCACATAGAAAGCCGCACTTTGCTCACATTTAGGCCATAGTCTTGCAAAGTTTGCTTTATCCAAAGCAATTGAGCACAACAACTCCTCGCCGAAACGTATTTCGCCTCGGCGGTGGATAGGGCGACGGAGTTTTGCTTCTTGAAAGACCAAGAAACAAGGGACCTACCCCAAAATTGGCAAGTTCCCGATGTGCTCTTCCTATCCACCTTGCACCCGGCATAATCCGCATTGGAATAACCAATAAGATTAAACCGTGCGCCCTTAGGATACCAAAGACCAAGATTAGGTGTATGAACTATATATCTAAGGATTCTCTTAACGGCCACAAGGTGACATTACTTGGGAGCAGTTTGAAATCTTGCACACATACATACGCTAAGCATAATGTCCAGCCTAGATGCACAAAGATAAAGCAATGATCCAATGATGGAACGGTATACCTTTTGGTCGACGTCTTTACCTTGCTCGTTGAGGTCAAGATGCCTATTTGAAGGCATGGGTGTACGGGCCGGTTTGGCATTCTCCATGTCAAACTTCTTGAGCATGTCCTTAGCATATTTGGTTTGGCAAATGAATGTTCCCTTCTTTAATTGCTTGATTTGAAGACCGAGGAAGAACTTCAATTCACCCATCATGGACATCTCAAAGCGCTTAGTCATCATCCTACTAAACTCATCACTAAAAGCTTGGTTAGTACAACCAAATATAATGTCATCGACATATATTTGGCACACAAATAAATCTTTCCCATGTCTTTTAGTAAAGAGAGTGGTGTCGGCTTTACCTATTTCAAAGCCATTTTTCACAAGAAAATCACGAAGGCATTCATACCATGCTCTAGGAGCTTGCTTAAACCCATAGAGCGCCTTGTGAAGCTTGTACACGTGATTTGGGTACTTGGGGACTTCAAAGCCCGGCGGTTGTTCTACATATACCAACTCATTAATAGGCCCATTAAGAAAGACACTCTTCACATCCATTTGGTATAGCTTGAAGTCATGGTTAGTTGCATAAGCAAGTAATATCTGAATTGACTCAAGTCTAGCAACCGGCGCGAAAGTTTCATCAAAATCAAGTCCCTCGATTTGTGTGAAACATTGCGTCACTAACCTTGCCTTGTTTTGTGTAACAACGCCGCTTTCATCTTGTTTGTTGCGGAAAACCCATTTTGTACCAATCACGTTTTGTTGTGGTCGTTCTACTAGCGACCACACTTGATTGCGTGTGAAATTGTTGAGTTCTTCTTGCATGGCCATCACCCAATCGACGTCTTCAAGTGCCTCTTCCACCCTAAGTGGCTCAATAGAGAAAACAAACGAGTAATGTTCACAAAAATTTGCGACAAGAGATCGAGTTGTTACCCCTTTATTTATATCACCAAGAATGTTGTCGGTGGGGTGGTCACGATGAATGCTTTGATGAACTCTTGGATGTGGTACTTGTGGTACATCTTCACAGCTTTCTTTATCTTGCTCATGGATTATTGGTGACGGTGGTTCTTGTACTTGTGATGTTGATGGCTCAACATGTGTTGATGAAGAAGGGTCATCTCTATTTGACACTTGAGAACGTACATCCCCAATAGTCATCCTCCGTATAGCTTCGTAGGGTTTTTCTTCTTCATCTAGCACATGAGAATCAACTTGCTCCTTTTGGGAGCCGTTAGTTTCGTCAAACGTCACATCACACGCGATCTCAACAACACCGGAGGTCTTGTTGAAAACACGGTATGCACATGAATTTGACGTATAGCCAAGCAAGAACCCCTCATCCACTTTAGGTGCAAATTTGGATGCTCTTGCCTTCTTGTTAAGAATAAAACACTTACTACCGAAAACTCGAAAGTATGAGATGTTCGGTTTGTTACCGGTAAGAAGCTCATAGGAAGTCTTCTTTAGAAGGCGATGGAGATACAACCGGTTGATAGCGTGACATGCGGTGTTAAAGGCTTCGGCCCAAAACCGATCTGACGTCTTGTACTCATCTAACATGGTCCTCGCCATCTCTATAAGTGTTCTATTCTTCCGCTCTACTACACCATTTTGTTGTGGGGAGTAGGTAGCGGAGAACTCATGCTTGATGCCTTCATGATCAAGATATTCTTCAATGTTGGTGTTTTTAAATTTACCACCATTGTCACTTCGGATTTGCTTGATCTTGATATCAAACTCATTTTGGGCTCTTCTTGCAAATTTCTTGAATATTTCTTGTGTCTCACTCTTGTCATGCAAAAAGAAAACCCAAGTGTAACGTGAAAAATCATCTACCACTATAAGACCATATTTGTTACCTCTGATGCTTATGTAAGCAATCGGCCCAAAGACGTCCATGTGTAGAAGCTCCAAAGGTCTTGTGGTGGTCATCACATTCTTGACGGGGTGTCGCGCTCCAACTTGTTTCCCGGCTTGACATGCACTACACACCCTATCTTTCTCAAAATATACATTTGTTAGTCCTTTAATGTGATCCCCTTTTAGAAGTTTGTGAAGATTTCTCATTCCAACATGGGCTAGTCTCCGATGCCATAACCACCCCATGTTGGACTTGGCCACTAGACATGTCTCAAGGTTCGCTTCTTTCGAAGAGAAGTCAACAAGATAAAGCTTGCCCTTGAGAACACCTCTAAAAACCACGGAGAAATCATTCCTTCTAAAAACGATCACATCCACATCGGTAAATAGACAATTATATCCAAGCTTGCATAATTGAGAAACGAAAAGAAGATTGTAATTTAGAGATTTTACTAAAAGAACGTTTGAGATAGAGAGGTCATTGGAGATTGCAATCTTACCTAATCCAACGACCTTTCCCTTACCATTGTATCCAAAGACGATGTTCTCTTGAGAGGATCCATTTTCATCAAGAGATGAGAACATCGACTTTTCTCCAGTCATGTGGTTGGTGCAACTGCTATCGATCACCCAACTCCTTCCACCGGAGACATATTCCTACGAGAGTTCAACTTCTTGCTTTAGGTACCCATACTTGCATGGGTCTTTTCATGTTAGTGACAAGTGCTTTTGGCACCCAAATAGCTCTCTTGATAGAAATATGTTTGCCCCGAGGACCAACATAGCGAGCCACAACACGACCATTGGCATTCCTCCTAAGAACATAAGATGTGTCAAATGAACAATGAGGCATATGAGTAATAGGGAGGATACTTTTGGCCTTGACAAAGTTGTCAAGCCCTTTGATCTTCTTGATCATCACACTCCTATCAACTCTTCACTTAGGTGCAGGAATGTATCCAAGGCCTTCACGGTTATGGTTGTCACGTTGGTACCCGAGGTACTCCTACCCATATGGCACTTGAGAAGCCCGTTGTTGAGTAACCCCATGAGCTTCTCATTTTGAGCGGTCAAGGCTTTCACGGCCTTAGCGTTTGAGGTGCAAGCATCAAGGTCATGGTCCTTGCATTTAACACATGGCTCATTACTTGACTCTTTTGAGTTTTTAGATATCTCACTAAGGGAGGGAAAATACTTGTTGAGTGTGTCAAGCTTATCCTCTAGAGAATGGTTTGCCTTTTCCAAACTTTCCACCTTCTCTAGAAGCTTTGCATTTGACTCCTCAAGTAGTGAGCATGAGTCCTTGGTGTCTTTGTAAAGACGCAAAAGTGTCTCATATCTCTTTCTCTCCTTAGTGAGTTCACTCTCGAGTTCAAGGTTACGCTCTTTCTCACGAATGAGCATATCCTCTTGCTTCTCGAGAAGGGACTCTTGACCCTCAATAGTGTCAAGCAATTCACACATGGTTGGCAAGTACTCCTTGCTTAACTCATCGACCAACTCATCTTCAACCTTGTCATCATCACTCCCACAAATTTCATTAATCAAGTCATGACTAAATAATTTTGAGGAAGGTGATACCTTGCGCTCTTTTGCCATAAGACAAAAAGAAGCGTAATTGTCGCTATCATAGTTGAAGAGGGTTGGTGGCGGTGGTGGTGAAGACTTGATGGCGATGGTTGCCATTCCATCTTCATCACTTGAGCTTGAGTTGCCCTCGGAGTCGGAGGTCCACTCATCACCGATATGAGCTTGCCCCCTTTCCTCCTTCCCATGCTTGCCCTTGTTCTTCTTGAAGTGTCTCTCCTTCTTCTTCTTCTTCTTCTTCTTGTCGTCATCGAGCTTAGGGCACTCGGTGATGAAGTGCCCGGTTTCACCACACTCGAAACACTTGCGTGATGAGTGCCTTCCCCTTGACTTGCCGAAGCTTAACTTGGAGGTGCCTCCTTTGGAGAAGCCTCTTCTCCTCATGTACTTCCCAAGCCGCTGGACGAACAATGCCATGTCATCCTCGGCTTAAGAAGTACATTCTTCATCAACCTCGGCCTCCTTGACGGCTTTCAAGGCTGTCTTGTTTCTTCGGTGTTGAGCCTTGAGAGATGAAGTTGCAAGCATCCTTGGATTCTTGCTCCATCAAGTCATGAGCGAGGATTCGCCCAATCACGTCATGAGGTGTTAAGGTGTTGAAGTTGGCACGCTCACGTATGAGAGTTACCAAGGTTAAGTTCCATGGTGTGATGGCCCGGAGCATCTTCTTCACAACATAACTATCCGTCATGTCCTTACACCCAAGTCCCTTGATCTCGTTGACGATCTTGCTCAACCGGTCGTACATCTCACTTGAGGTCTCCTTCGGCTTCAACACGAACCTCTCCAATTGTCCCTTCAAAATTTTCACCTTGGATTCATGCACCCCGTCGGTGCCTTCATGGACATTGCGGAGGGTGTCCCAAATTTTCTTGGCACTCTCGATCCCATCGACCCGGTTGAACTCAATGCACTAAGCAATTGTATTGGTGGCTTGAGCATTCTTATGCTCATTCTTGTCATCTTCTTCGGTGGACGCGGTTGGATTCTGCAAAACATAGCTATTTTCGACTATCCTCCAAATAGATGGGTTAATAGACTTTAAGTCCATCTTCATCCTATGCTTCCAAGCGGCATACTCCGTACCATTGAAGTACGGTGCTCTTCCGCTATAAGAGGAATAGGATGTAGATGTGGAGTATTCATGCCTGACGACGGAGTAATCACCGCTTCGACCATGAGGAATATTCGCATCATCACCCTTCCTCTCTCCCGACATGATCTCTCCAAGCAGTTAAGCCTAATAAGGAGATTAGACTCTGATACCAATTGAAAGAGTATATCAAGGCCTAGAGGGGGGTGAATAGGCGATTTAAAAATTAAACCTAAAAAGCGGAAGCTGAGACTTTCGGAAGTTCCGGTCAGTGGCTTCGGAACTTTCGGCCTTCGGAAGTTCCGTTGATCTTCGGAACTTCCGACAGCACCTGATCTAGAACGAGAAAGGAGTAGATCTAGCCAACCAAACCTCAAATAAGCAAACCACCCCAAGCTTTGCACAAACAGCAACTAGAGTACGCGCGGCAACCAAAAGCAAAGCTTAAATAACAAGTTAGAGAGATTTCACCACAAGTGTAGACGGAGACTTTTTACTGAAGTTCCAATCCTTAAGGGGATTGTACTCTCTGTAGAGGAGCTCAAACTTGAGCCGGGTTCCACAACCCTTTCCTCGGGGTTGCACTCGTGCACTCCCCCTCACTCGAGATATCTCTTCCCTTTCAGAGGTGAGATCCAACCTTCACAAACCTTTTCCCGGCACATCACAAGAGCTTCGGTGGCTCGAGGAACGGCGCCTAGCCGTCTAGGTGTCCTCAACCACCAAGAGTAACAAGCTGGCAACGAGATCTTGGGATGAATCTAGTGCTCATGAAATTTCTCACGAAGTCAACACCAAACACTCAAACCAACTCAAAACAACCAACTCTCACACACAAAAAATCCAAATCACTTAGATCCGTGGAGAGGAGGAAGTGAGAAAGCAAGACTCAAAGTGAATCTCAAGAAAAGCAAGCCAAGGGCATAGAGATGAACATGTGAAGCAGCAACCCTAGCTTGAGGGGTTGGGGGGTATTTATACCCCCCTCTTAATTTCTGCCCGTTGGGGGCAAAAGATTCCTTCTTCGGAACTTCCGGAGGTCTCCTTCGGAACTTCCGATCAGTTCAAAATAGCAGCCCCCAACACTTAGTTAACTGTGAAAAGTCAAGTCAACGGAAGTTCCAGTCAAGATATTCGAACTTCTGTGAATCTTACAGAACCGATTCTGACTCCTTCGGAACTTCTGTAAATCTTACAGAACCGATTCTGGCCCCTTCGAAACTTCCGAAGGTCTCCTTCGGAATTTCCATGAATCTTACAGAACCGATTCTGGCCCCTTCGGAACTTCCGTGAAACATACAGAACCGATTCTAACCCCTTCGGAAGTTCCGACAGTACCTTCGGAACTTCCGTAAATTCCAGCACAACTTCAAAAAGATAGCAAAAGATGCACTTCAAAAATATTTCCGAGCACTGGATTCATTCCTAGATTTCATTTGCACAACCCTCTTTATAGTACGACATTCCTAGTTGACTCAAATTCAATGTAAATACACACGCCAACACGAATATACAGACTTTACTTCTCTTTTCACGTGGGCGGCGCAACAACAACTTTTTCATGAGGACTATTTATACCTTTGCATTCTCACACACGTCATTAGTCCTCATCATTTGATTGTCATTAATCACCAAAATAAATTAGGGGCCTAGATGCACTTTCAATTCTAAACCATTTTTATCCCTACATACAAGTTGCTATGATATATTGTGGGAACTTAAACAAGTATTACTATTACCCTTTACACTCACTTGATAAAGAGACTAGAGTTGTGAGAGCAAGTGTAATAAGTGGCTATTAGCCTGTACACCTCACTTCAATCTAACGCTGAGGAGAGAAGCTAAATGAGAGAGTGGTGTATCCATGATTTTTATTTTGGGTGACCCAACTTAATTTTTTTTAATTGCCACAAATTAATATACGAGATATAATAGAAATATAAAATTAATCAAAAGTATATTATTATTATGCATATGTTAATAAATAATATTTTCTCATATATATTTATATTATACACACTTAAGCTAGGATTTTTTTGGGTGGTCTAGTACCACCCTCTAGATCTGTCTATGCAAGGAAGCATGGGTGTGTACATGTAGCGTGTATTTGTATTCATTGTTGGTGTGTATGAATCTTTCTTGTGGTAGGGAAAAACGAGTGAATACTTCGCATTACTTTTGTATATCATATTCTTAAATTTTATCACATTGAATTAGCCACAAGTAACACATCACGAGTAATCTGATGTATGTGCAAGTGATCCACAAGTCAACACTGTGGGGGATTAATTTGCGAAATGGAACTCATCCCTCAGAAGATATATTATAGGCTCACATATAGATTGTATATTATCATGTGTAGGAGTTAAAAGAACAACATTGTAAGCAACTAACAATACCCTAGTACACTTGCTGTATATTTCGATGTATGGAAGGTCAACAAATAATAGCATATTATACTTCCATAACTGAACCTATAGCTTTCTGTACTGCCTAAACTGTCTATCAGCACAAGCACCAAACATAGGATGAAGAACATTTCAGTATTGGACTGTGCTGTGGTGTATCATCCTCTCAAAGGAGCAGAGCGTTCAGTTGAGGTTGTCCACAACGTGATACATCTGATCAGGGCGCACCTGAATAACTGCAGGATTCTCTGAATAGGAAAAAGAAACAAATTGTAAGACTGAATCTTGTAAGCTTCCAAGGTTTAGCATATACATGCACCAAAGGAAAGAATAATGTTGTCTACTTGAACTACAAAGTTTTATTCTTTTTTAGGATAACTTGAACTACAAAGTTGCACACAAAAGTTTACTTTGGTAGTTGCCAATGATATTTAGGACATTACACAAGCAAAGAGCAAGAAAAGGGGTGGAAAGTTGAAAAGAGAACACATAGTTGGTTTCCATGCACTTTATTCTTTGCAGTTGTGAGCATGAATGCATGATCCCTTCCTCCAGTTAAAAGATAAAACCCGGAAATTTACACGAATACATCCTCGACGAAGCTATACCTTTCTCGACCTTTTGGCTAAGGTCAAGATTTAGGATGAGTGCAACTGTGCAAGTGCATTCCATTTCCTAAAAAAATAGAGTGCAAGTGCCTTACATTGACCTCGGAATTGCCAAGAGGATCCCCTTGTCCACTGACAAAATTTAGTCAACTAATCACACAGAATTAAAATTCACCGCATTTAACTAGTATTGACAACTGTGCTTAACGCATATAGTATTATAGTTTAATATGATCATGTGGAAGCAGCTGGGAAGATTTTACTGGCGAGATGAAGAAGATATATTAGTTCTACTGCAGCCGACACAAGTAATGAGTTTACAGGTCAGTTCATAGCTGGGTGTGGTGGACAAGGATGGAAGAAGCAGCGACTCACTCTGCAGCGCGGCGAGCTCCGGCGGCGTGAGAACGGCGGCGAACCCGCTGGCGACGGTCCTGTAGCTGTACAGCAACGCCACCTTCGCCCTCTCCTCGCTTTCAGAGTTGCAGTTTTGCAGAGAAGAAGAAGAAGAAGAATAAAAATTAAGAGAGACAGGGTAATTAATCGGTGAGATGATCTGCTGCTGCTGCTAGCTACCTGCCGAGCGCGGCGGCGAGGATGCCCGTGTGGTAGGCGAGGGTGTCGGCGCCGCCCGCGGGAGGCTGCACGATGACGATGTACACGCCGGCGCCGTCCGTGGCCGTGGAGACGACGGCGACGCCGAGGAGGACGAGGAGGAGGGTGGCCGCGACGGACGGGTGCTTCATCGCCGTCGATGTTTCCTCGATCGGCCGGAGATGGTGGCGGCGCAGTGCAGTGGTTGTCTGTGTCGGTTTCTTTCCTTCTCTTCTCTGCGTTGTCCGTGGCGGGAAGGAAGACGAGGGAAGCGATGGCTGCTTATATAACACGAGAGGGGGAGAGAGAGAGAGAGTTTGATGTGCTCACTCCAAAATATGGCGCCAATTGTTTTTGTATTTGTTTTATGTGGCTATCAGTTTTAAATGTGCTAGTGTGCTACCCACCCATGGAAATATATATGGAATCAGAGTGAACTGGTGCCCTTTTTCTGTTCTACTAGTGAATGGGTATACTGTAATTAATTGTAGTACTGTGTTTTATATTCTTCTAGCAGTAGTACTGTGCAAAGAGGAAAACTACTTTGTGGCCATAGACTGAGCATCTTCAATCTTCAAGAGAATGCTAAAAAATATTAGACATAAAATTTATGCCGTCTCCACTAGAAATCTAAAAATAAATAACGTGTATTAGGAAACAAGTATTTTTGCCCTAAATTTAGGATACAAGTGATTTAATTTATTAGAAATGTTTTTAGAAACCTGTTGGATATATATTTTCTTGCTTAATTCCCAAACTTTAGCTTTAGAGATCGACATCTTTTAAAGATGCTCTAACCAGAGATAAAATTGACCTCTTATTAAGTTTCTGTTGCAGAAAAGAGACGAATACATCCCTACCTGTTTCATATATAGCTCGCGCGAGGGAGAATAGATAGACACAAGTGACCGGAGAGAGGTTTCTATATGATCTCACAAATCTACATTAGCAGTCAGGCGTGGGACGATTGTATGACTTATTTCTAAACGATATATTTACAAACAAAAATAATTTATAAATAAAAAATCATATATGTTTTTAGCGATCTAAAAGTTAAAACTTAGAAATAAACTACTATTAAAAAATCCCTAAAATATATTTTAAATTTAAGGTTTTAAACTTTAATTTTAGATTATAAACATAAACATAAACGAACAGATAGGGCTCACTGCAGCTAACCAATCGAACATTTGTTCGTCTCCCGTTGACTGAGGATGCCCATAGATAGATAGACGGGTGTTCGTTTACAATTTTTCTGAAATATAAATTAGCAAGCTAGGAAAAAGAAACACACTTTTAGTTAAATGGAGTGGACTAGTGTGTACGATTAGGCAAACTTCTATCGTCAGGTCAAGTTCGACGGTAGCTAGATCCATGAATTGTTTGAGAGCTCAAGCAAAACCCACTATGGCACATATTGACAGCATCATCCAACACTGAAAAATGTGGCATTTCCACCAACTGGATTCACCGGTGAGTCCCAGTATTACCCAAAGTTCCAGAAAATAAAAAATAAATAAATAACTGTCTCCGGTGAGGAACGTGATAGTTTAAAGATCTGCTAGTATGATCGCCATCACACATTGGTTGCTCTGTTTCCTCTGCCTAATTTCGGGTGCAAACCAGTGAAAACAGGAGCCCTTACACCGTTTGTTGCAGTCCTGCTGGATGCATGGATTGGAACCCTAGGAGCCTTCTTTGGCTCCTTTTGGGTGGATAAGCCTCTCTACAAGATGAACTCGGACAGTGCATGCAACTTTGGTAGTGTTAGGCAAGCATGTGCCCAAC